>NW_024608656.1:0-73132 GCF_018296145.1 Oncorhynchus tshawytscha | reverse complement strand
AGTCAATGTGGAGGCTATATACAGAGGGTACCGTACAGAGTTAATGTGTGAGGCTATATACAGAGGGTACGTACGAGTCAATGTGGAGGCTATATACAGGGGGTACCGGTAATCAATGTGCAGGGGCACAGTTGGTTGAGGTGTATGACAGAGTTAATGTGGAGGCTATATACAGGGGGGAGCCGGTACAGAGTCAATGTGGAGGCTATATACAGGGGGAGCCGGTACAGAGTCATTGTGGAGGCTATATACGTTGGAGTAGTGCGTGAACTACGACAGAAGATCCAGGAAGGTGGAGGACAGAGGCCAGGCCAACAACAGCTGCAGGAGGAGCTGCAGCAGAGGAGTGGGTCCTGGGCATGATGGGGAGGGATAGAAGGGCCTAGAGCAGTTCGCTTATTATGGGGTTTACTGCACCCTTAATGACATGTTATGCTGCCGAGGTACCCCCCTGATGTGTGAGTGATCCACTATACCTATGTTCTATGAGTCTTCCCAATTTCCCCCTTGGATAGATGAGGTACTAGACCATATAGAGAGTCCTTAATGATGCGGTGAAGGACAAACTGCATGTGACTGAGTGTGTTCCCAGACGGGTCCTGTTGTCAGTTCAGATGGAGCTGACCACGCTCCAGGAGCTCAGTGGACACCAGAAGAAGAGAGCTGCAGAGATCCCTCCACCATGCGCTCAGAGGAACCTCGTGAGATAGGGAGCCACCATGGGCACCAGCGACATCAAGGTGTGAGGGGACCTACACAGCAGAACACATAGACACACACACGAACAAATACAAACAGACCCATTCAACACAGTACTGTAACTTAACGGGTTGTAACATGGTTGACCTGTGTAGCTAGGCAAACCTCTCCAACATACAACACGAGTCAGAGTTGATGCTCCTTTAGTTTCCTAACAGTATATCTTCCTCCTGTGAACTGTCTTAATCCTTATAGTTATCCCCAGGCTTATATGCAGTCTTATGTTTCCTGTTCTAGAGGCTGGGGGAACGGTAACGGTGGAGTGATTTAGGAAGAGTTCACCATGACCCGTCTCTACATCAGTAAGATGAGGTCAGAGGTCAAGTCTCTGGTGAACCGCGTCCAAGCAGCTGGAAAGCCCCAGGGTGACACCTCACGCAAGATCGCCGCCAACTGAGAAGTGAGCTGGCTTCCGTCAGCCAGCTCATCTCCACAGGTAACAGAGGGGGCCAGGTTAATTGTGAAGCGTCTAAAGGCGATGCAGAAATGCACTTTCAGTGTCCTACGTTGAGAGTCTCTGAATATCTTTCAACTCACTCTGCTAAAGTCTACAAAACGGCCAACCAGGGCGTGTTCAGTAGGGTGACAACAGGAAGGTTAGAAGGCTGGACCCGGGGTTGGTGTGTTGTGCTGCAGCACCAGCCCAAGATCAAGTCCCTGACAGACTACATGCAGAACATGGAACAGAAGAAGAGACAGCTGGAGGAGAGTCAGGGACGCTCTGACTGAGGAGCGGCCAAGATGCACGATCAGGGTGAGACGCCACGGACTCCCTCTACACGTCCCTCTATCCACAACACGGCTTCCTTTAACATGCTTCACATTGTTGTTCTTCAGAGAAAATGCACGTGGTGTCAGGGTGGACACGGAGAAGGAGCACGTCGTAGACTGGAGGGTGAAGAGGAGGTTAGGTGATTAAACCTGGGATTAAGAGTCACAAGGTGGATTGGAAGTAGGATGATTATTTCTGTTGGAGAAACAGATTCAGAAGGTTCATAGGGCATTCATAAAGGCTTCATAGGGCATTCATGAAGGCTTCAGGCTTCATAGGGCATTCATTAAAGGTTGCATAGGCATTTATAAAGGCTTCAGGCTTTCATAGGGCATTCATAAACGGCTTCACCAAATTCCTTTACAAGCTGTATAATGCAGTTACTAAAATGAAAGGTGGTATAAAGGTCATTACACTGAAGCATATATATAGGGCCTTATAAAGCACCTCTCTCTACCTCTCCTCTACCTCTCCCCTACTCTCCTTCTACCTCTCCTCTGCCTCTCTCTCCTCTCCCCTACCTCTCCCCTGTTGACTGACGCGGCTGGCTGACTCACTGGTGGCTGAGCTCTGACTGACCGACTGACTGACTGACTGACTGACTGACTGGCTGGCTGGCTGGCTGGCGGTGATGGGCATGATAAGACTCTTCACTTCCTAAGTCCTTGCAGATAAACAATACGTATCATTATTGTCATTTCAACGTTTCACACTGAGCACAAGTGTGTATTTCTCTAGTTTTGTCTGAAAGGCCAAAGAGCTGCAGACTTTCATAACCTACGCCTGTGCTCTGTAGTGTGTAGTCTGTGCTCTGTAGTGTGAGTCTGTGCTCTGTAGTGTGTAGTCTGTGCTCTGTAGTCTGTGCTCTGTGTTGACAGACTGACTGATGTTTCTTCCTCTCCTGTTATGTCAGAGTGCAGATTGTCTGTACATTTGATTGATTTATTGTTCCCTGCCCCTTCTGGCAGTGTCTCCATCCAGTTGTAGTTGCATGATAACTTGCGGACCTGCGCTGCAAGCTGTCGTAAAGCTGACCCTCCATATCTCTGTTCTCTCCTCCCGTCTCCCCCCTTCCTCCTCCCTCGCCATCCATACCCTCCCCCTCCCTCCCTCCTCCCTCCCTCCCTCCCTCCCTCCTCCTGTCTCCCCCGCCTCCCTCCTTCCTGTGTCCCCCCTCCCTCCCTCCCTGTCTCCCCCCTCCCTCCTTCCCTGTGTCCCCCCTCCCTGTCTCCCTGTCTCCCCCCTCACTCCCTCCTGTGTCCCCCCTCTCCCTCTCCTGTGTCCCCCCTCTCCCTTCCTGTCTCCCTCCCTCCCTCCTTCCTCCCTGTGTCCCCCTCTCCTCCCTGTCTCTCCTCCCTCCCCTCCCTGGTCCCCCCTCTCCCTCCCAGTTGGTGCGTGACAACGCGGACCTGCGCTGTGAGTTCCCAACTGAGAGAAGCGTCTGGGGCACGGGCCGAGGGGGTCAGGCCCTGGAGAATGCGCTGAAGGATGCCAAGGAGAGCACGTTCTACGGAGAGACAGGAACGCTACCAGCTAGAGGTGGACGCATTCAAGGAGGTCGTCAGGGCCAAGAACATGGCCAGGAGAGGAAACTCCGCTCAGATCGTAAGGAGGGAGGGCTGGGAGGGAGGGAGGGAGGGAGGGAGGAAGAGGGGTGGGTGGTGGAGTGGTGGAGGTGGAAGTGTGTGTTTGTATTGATGAATTATGTTTGTCTTCCAGCTAAGCCATCCGGCCAGGCCAACCCCCCTGTCTTCCCCTACAGTCATCAGGGAGGAGGCCTCTACAGCCACAGTACAACCTCAGCACCAAGTAACCATGTAGAATCTAGACCTGAGTCACGAGTGCAGTGTGGTCGGTACAGACTGTCCAATTTCCAGTTAAGACCCCTCTGACCTCATTCCTACTTGTCCTTCCACTGGGTCTAGGAGTAAGACCCCTCGCCCTATCCTCAGTCCTTCCTCTGGGTCTAGGAGTAAGACCCTCTGTCCTAATCCTCATGTCCTTCCTCTGGTCTAGGAGTAAGACCCTCTGTCCTCATCCTCCTTCCTTTCCCCTGGGTCTAGGAGTAAGACCCCTCTGTCCTCACCTCCAGTCCTTCCTCTGGGTCTAGGAGTACAGACCCCGCTGCCCTCATCCTCCATCCTTCTATGGGTCTAGGAGTAAGACTCCATCTGTCCTCATCCTCCTATCCGTCCTCTGGTCTAGGAGTAAGGACCCTCTGCCCTCCACTCTAGCTGGGCATCTTTCATAGTTTTCACATACGTTTGTCTTTGTCTTTTCCTTTGTACCGACATATATATTTCATTGTAGGTTGTCTTGGAGGGGAAGATGTATGCTGATTAGGTGGTACATGTATATTTACAGAGGGTGATATGCATCACTAAGAAACCACATTGTCTTAGCATATGGACAGCACCGTAATGTAAAATGATCTTACTTGTTGTGAAGAATCCTTTGCTTTCCGACTGCATTAGGAATGTATGATAGTGCCACTAAAGAAGTTCAAAGTTCAGACTGGATGATGCCCACCTGCACTGTGTTTTGCACCATATCTTTACTTATAAGGAGCAGCACATTGTTTTGCTCTGTTGTATTGGTAAGCACTTATTGATCATGGTTACCTATGCTTTTAGGACACTTTATTCTTAAAATAAGCTAAGTTTGAAATGTAAATGTTTAAATTCACTTACAAAACAAGCTGTGCTCTATTTAAGCAATAAAGGCACGAGGGGGGTGGTATTGTGGCCAAATATACCACGGCTAAGGGCTGTTCTAAGGCCGACGCAACGTGGAGTGATGGACACAGCCCTTAGCCGTGGTATATGGCCCTATACCACAAACCCCTGAGGATGTCCTTTTATGTCCTATTATAACTGGTTACAACGTAAATTAGAGCAGAAAAATAAATGTTTGTCATACCCGTGGTATACGTTCTGAATTACCACGACTGTCAGCCAATCACATTAGGGCTTCGAACCACCCAGTTTTTTAATTCAATTATGCAAACTGATTGTAATGACCACTGCGTTGTAGAAACTCGTGGGGCGTTTTAGACCAACAAATGTCCCAATTTTTACCAAGAGCCTCAAATTGTGAGGTAGATTTCAATATCTCACCATTAGAGGGCAGTGTGTGACAGCGTAGTGCATGCAATTGTATCCATCGCTAGCTAATGCAGTGATGCTGATCAGCCAATAGAGATGTTCATGCAGTGATCTGGGAACAGTGCAATACACTCTTATCCAAAACAATCAACAGAAAGAGAAATGGTTAAAAAAATGTAATGGAAGCTTTTCTACTTTACAATGAGGCCTCCATGTTTAGTTATTTATCACCGAACTTGCCTCCCACTTGCCAAATGTCATTGTAAATAAAACTGTACCTGTAACATGGACTCGCACTAATTTAAACTCATTTGAAGTAAAGGTAGATGTAAATAAATGTCACCAGGAAGTGAATTATGTTATTCTGAATGGAGATCATTGCCCCAAAGTATGTGTGCTCATTTATTTCTGCTTTTGATTGGATCATCTCGAGCATGAATGTTGGATACATGTACAAAGGTTCTAGACGTGTGTTCCATTTGTAAATGGTTACATTGTTGCAGTTTGCCTCCGCACATGCCTATAGCTGCTCACCGTCGTATGGCTGTGGGGTGTGTAAGAGTTCCCTCAATGAAGGAACCGCACCACAAAGGAAACTGAGCTTGAGATGTTTGCTTCGAAACTCTGCCTGTGATCTTAATGGAGGCTCCAAATAAAGCAGAATTGATTGATTCATGACAATTCTAACTGCATGGTGTATAATCTTTGAATGTTTAAATCCGAAGCGAATAAAACAGATATTAAAATAAATGTTTGTTTTTATTGAAACTTCACTCAAGTTTACACAAGCTTCTTAGTTTGTTGATGAAACATGAGTGAATGATGTCAAGCTCTGATGTGTCCAGGAGTGGAACACCTGCTATCTAACATAGCAGGTCTCATTTAGTCAATAGAGGGTTGATAACAGTCACAGTTTCCTCGGTGTTGTCGATGTTTCTCACACACAGCACGTCCACACAGCACGTCCACACAACACGTCCACACAGCACGTCCACACAGCACGTCCACACAGCACACAAGCACACAAGCAGTTCACCACAAAACTTCAGTCAAATCTACTCAGCATTGAGGAGGTAAAAAATTGCATGTCTGAAAGTCAACAGTGATGAAATTCCAGACTGAATTACACCACTGTATTCTGTTGTAGCCATATGAATCCAGAACTGCATAAAACACTGTATTTCTGTTGTAGCCATATGAAATCCAGAAATGAATTAAAACACTGGATTCTGTTTGTAAGGCAATACTGAAAATCAGAACTGAATAACAAACACTGTATTTCTCGTTGTAGGCCATATGAAATCCAGAACTGAATAAAACACTGTATTCTGTTGTAGGCAATCTGAAAATCCAGAACTGAACAAAACACTGTATTCTGTTGTAGCACATATGAAATCCAGAACTGAATAAACCACTTGTATTATGTTTAGCCAGTGAAACCAGACCTGAAAAAACAACTGTATTATGTGTAGCCATATGAAATCCAGAATGAATAAAACAATGTATTCTGTTGTAGCCATATGAAATCAGAACTGAATAAAAACCCACTGTATCTGTGTAAGCATATGAAAATCCAGAACGACTAAACCACTGTATTCTGTTGCAGCCATAGAAATCCAGAACTGGAATAAAACACTGTATTTTCTGTTGTAGCC
Source organism: Oncorhynchus tshawytscha (assembly GCF_018296145.1). Taxonomy (NCBI): domain Eukaryota; kingdom Metazoa; phylum Chordata; class Actinopteri; order Salmoniformes; family Salmonidae; genus Oncorhynchus; species Oncorhynchus tshawytscha. The sequence continues at coordinate 66,842 of NW_024608656.1, read as the reverse complement.
ATATGAAATCCAGAACTGAATAAAAACACTGTATTCTGTTGTAGCCATATGAAATCCAGACTGAAATAAAACACGTATTCTGTTGATAGCCATATGAAATCAGAACTGATAAAACACTGTATTCTGTTGTAGCCATATGAAAATTTACACAGGGACGAATACAAACACTGTATCTGTTGTAGCCATATGAAATCCAGATGGATAAAACACTGTATTCTGGTGGCCATTATTGAAATCCAGAGGAATAAAAACACTTGTATTCTGTTGTAGCCATATGAAATCCAGGATGGAATAAAACACGGTATTCTGTTGTAGCATATGAAATCCAGACTGAATAAAACAAGGTATCTGTTGTAGCCATATGGAAATCCAGATGAATAATAAACACTGATTCTGTGTAGCCATATGAAATCCAGAACTGAATAAACACTGTATGTCTGTTGTAGCCAATGAATCCAGAATGAATTACACACGTATTCTGTTGTAGCCATATGAATCCAGAAAATGAATTAAACACGGTATTCTGTTGTTAGCCATATGAAATCCAGAACTGACTTACCCACACTGTATTATGTTGTAGCCATATGGATAATCCAGAACTGAATTAAACACTGTATTCTGTTGTAGCCATATTGAAATCCAGAACTGAATAAAACACTGTATTTGTTGTAGCCATATGAAATCCAGAAAACTGAATTACACACTGTATTTGTTCGTAGCCATATGAAATTCCAGACTGAATTACACACTGATTCGTTGTAGCCCATATGAAATCCAGAAACTGAATTACACACTGTATTCTGTTTAGCCCATATGAAATCCAGAACTGACTAAAACCCTTATTCTACTGTAGCATATGAAATCCAGAACTGAATTAAACACTGTATTATGTTGTAGCCATATGAAATCCCGACTGACTAAAAACACCATGTATTCGTTGTAGCCATAGAATCCAGAAAACTGAATAAAATCACTGATTCTGTTGTAGCAATATGAAAATCCAGAACTGAATAAAACACTGTATTCTGTTTAGCCATATGAAATCCAGAAATGAATAAAAACCACTGTATTCTGTGTAGCCATAGAATCCAGAAATGAATAAAACACTGTATTCGTTATAGCCATATGAAATCCAGAAACTGAAGTAAACACTGTATATCTGTTGTAGACATAATGAAATCCAGAAACTGAAAAAACACATGGTAATTACTGTGTAGCCATTGAAATCCCAGGAACTGAATTAAACACTGTATTCTGTTGTAGACCCAAAATGAAATCCAGAACTGAATTAAAACTGTATTCTGTTGTAGCAAATGAAATCCAGGCTCTGCTCTGTCTGTACCGCTCATTGGTCCGTAGAGAACATCTTTAACCCCTATTGGTACGTAGAGAAAATCTAACCCCGCATTGGTCCGTAGAGAACATCTAACCCGACACACCTGCACAGGTTACTTGTATGTTAATGAATCATTTACTAATAGGCTCTGGATTTAAATCCCTCTCCCATGTTCATGTTCAGGTCTACAGACAGTCAGTGGTGTGAATAGACCAATGTGTTGTCCGATGAGTATGAATGACTGATCTGTTCATAACAGACTGACTGATCTGTTCATAACAGACTGACTGACTGATCTGTCCATAACAGACTAACTGACTGATCTGTTCATTACAGACTACTAACTGATCTGTTCATTACAGACTACTAACTGACTGATCTGTCCATAACAGACTAACTGACTGATCTGTTCATAACAGACTACTAACTGACTGATCTGTTCATTACAGACTACTAACTGACTGATCTGTTCATAACAGACTACTAACTGACTGATCTGTTCATTACAGACTAACTGACAAATCTGTTCATAACAGACTACTAACTGACTGATTGGTTCATAACAGACTAACTGACTGATCTGTTCATTACAGACTACTAGCTGACTAATCTGTTCATAACAGACTACTAACTGACTGATCTGTTCATTACAGACTACTAACTGTCTGATCTGTTCATTACAGACTACTAACTGACTGATCTGTTCATTACAGACTACTAACTGACTGATCTGTTCATTACAGACTACTAACTGACTGATCTGTTCATAACAGACCAACTGATCTGTTCATAACAGACTACTAACTGACTGATCTGTTCATAACAGACTGACTGATCTGTTCATAACAGACTGACTGACTAATCTGTTCATAACAGACTAACTGACTGATCTGTTCATAACAGACTACTAACCGATCTGTTTATAACAGACTAACTGACCGATCTGTCCATAACAGACTAACTGACTGATCTGTTCATTACAGACTACTAACTGACTGATCTGTTCATAACAGACTACTAACTGACTGATCTGTTCATAACAGACTACTAACTGACTGACTTCTGACTAACTGACTGATCTGTTCACAGACTACTAACAGACTGACTGTTCATCAGACTACTAACTGACTGATCTGTTCGTACAGACTACTAACTGACTGATCTGTTCATAACAGGCTACTAACTGACTGATCTGTTCATTACAGACTACTAACTGACTGATCTGTTCATTACAGACTACTAACTGACTGATCTGTTCGCAACAGGCTACTAACTGACTGACATTACAGACTACTAGTTCATAACAGACTACTAACTGATCTGTTCATAACAGACTAACTGACTGACCTGTTCATAACAGACTACTAACTGATCTGTTCATAACAGACAACTAACTGATTGGTTCATAACAGACTAATTGAGTGATCTGTTCATAACAGACTACTAACTGACTGATCTGTTCATAACAGACTACTAACTGACAGACCTGTTCTTAACAGACTAACTGACTGATCTGTTCATAACACACTACTAACTGATCTGTTCATAACATACTACTAACTGATCTATTCATAACAGACTAAATGATTGCAAGTTTATAAAAATGTGGACAACAGCAATGCATCATGTTTTATTGTCTACTCATCATTGCAAGATTCATGTTAATCAGTGTCTATGATCGCCGTGTGGGTATTACTAAAAACCTTGTATGAATTGGTTTTGAACCGACTCAGTCCATTCATCAGTCAATGTGTTGTCAATGTGTTGTGTACTAAGTGGGTTGGTTCAGAGGGTCTGTTTGTTGAACCAGAGATGTATGGGATGTGTTTGGATTTGTCTGACTGTGTTTTTCAGTTGACTTTCCCATGCACTGTGTCACCCCGTCCTAGCATTTCAGTAACCTGAGTGTAAGGCAGACAACCCATTGGGCAACTGTTCACCATTCCTGTCAATATTGCCTGTGTCTCAAACACTACTTTAAATACTTCTAAACAACGTTGTGTAATAGTTGTTGTTCATCTTTTTGCTACTCTACTGAGTTCTAGAGTCCTGCAGGCTGATTGACTTAGAAGCTGTGTGGACATTTTCCTAGCTTTAAAAAGCAGCAAGTCATATCATTGATTCAAAGGAACATTGGGCATCTTGTGTGCTTTCTTGCAAAGCGTTGAGTTGTTCCAGACACATACAGATTAGATGCAGCCAGAATCTTCCATATTACCTCTCTGTTCCACATGTGACATATGACAGACCTTGTTTCTGTCCTAGGTTATTTAGAGACCCACTTTAATTGATGACACATCCCTTTAAAGTTTAGACGAAGTCTGTAGCCCTAGAAGGATGTCAGTGCCTTCAGGGAACGTGTGTGGCATGCTGTGACAGGGATTAATGAAGACGGACACGGCCGTCACTACTGCACCAAATGTCCAGAGCTTATCAGAGTCATGCTGTGACATGGATTAATGAAGACGGACTAGGCCGTCACTACTGCACCAAATGTCCAGAGTTTATCAGAGTCATGCTGTGACAGGGATTAATGAAGACGGACACGGCCGTCACTACTGCACCAAATGTCCAGAGCTTATCAGAGTCATGCTGTGACAGGGATTAATGAAGACGGACACGGCCGTCACTACTGCACCAAATGTCCAGAGTTTATCAGAGTCATGCTGTGACAGGGATTAATGAAGACGGACGAAGCCGTCACTACTGCACCAAATGTCCAAAAAGCACCAAAAAGGTGCTGTTGACAGGGGTGTGTTCTGCAAGGTGCTGTTGACAGGGGTGTGTTCTGCAAGGTGCTGTTGACAGGGGTGTGTTCTGCAAGGCGCTGTTGACAGGGGTGTGTTCTGCAAGGTGCTGTTGACAGGGGTGTGTTCTGCAAGGTGCTGTTGACAGGGGTGTGTTCTGCAAGGTGCTGTTGACAGGGGTGTGTTCTGCAAGGCGCTGTTGACAGGGGTGTGTTCTGCAAGGTGCTGTTGACAGGGGGTGTGTTCTGCAAGGCGCTGTTGACAGGGGTGTGTTCTGCAAGGTGCTGTTGACAGGGGTGTGTTCTGCAAGGCGCTGTTGACAGGGGTGTGTTCTGCAAGGCGCTGTTGACAGGGGTGTGTTCTGCAAGGTACTGTTGACAGGGGTGTGTTCTGCAAGGTGCCGTTGACAGGGTGTGTTCTGCAAGGTGCTGTTGAAAGGCTTTGCATGAGGAATCTCAATCTGTCGGGGCTAGAACGGTTCCTTCCTGTCTGTCTGGACATTTACTACTGAAATACCTCCATCCATCTTACGGTTCCTTCCTGTCTGTCTGGACATTTACTACTGAAATACCTCCATCCGTCTTGCTAGTACAGTTCCTTCATGTCTGTCTGGACATTTACTACTGAAATACCTCCATTTGTCAAGGGACTGTCAGTACAGCCGTCATCATGAGACTGTCAGTACAGCCGTCATCATGAGACTGTCAGTACAGCCGTCAACATGGGACTGTCTGTACAGCCGTCATCATGGGACTGTCAGTACAGCCATCATCATGGGACTGTCAGTACAGCCGTCATCATGGGACTGTCAGTACAGCCATCATCAACCCCATCCCCTGTGCTTCTCATGTCAGAGAGATTATCAGAGATATTTCAGGGATTACTAAAGGGCTTGTGTCATTGATCCTCCTTGGGAAACATATACAGTCCTCTATCTATATGACTGTATCATTGATCCTCCTTGGGAAACATATACAGTCCTCTATCTATATGACTGTATCATTGATCCTCCTTGGGAAACATATACAGTCTTCTATCTATATGACTGTATCATTGATCCTCCTTGGGAAACATATACAGTCCTCTATCTATATGACTGGATATATATCTTGTGCTGGGATTTTGAGTAGAAGTATCATCTGAAGTATAATACTAGTGTGGGGTTTTCTGATATGCTTGTAGGACTATGAATGGGCCATCTAGCAGAGCGTGCGCTTTTGAAACTGGTATCCTCTTCCATACTCATAAATATGTTCTCTGCTTACTGAATGTGCTGTCCCAGTGCTGAACAGCCCTGGTAGTGTTATTACTGAATGTGCTGTCCCAGTGCTGAACAGCCCTCGTAGTGTTATTACTGAATGTGCTGTCCCAGTGCTGAACAGCCCTCGTAGTGTTATTACTGAATGGGCTGTCCCAGTGCTGAACAGCCCTGGTAGTGTTATTACTGAATGTGCTGTCCCAATGATGAACAGCCCTGGTACTGTTATTACTGAATGTGCTGTCCCAGTGCTGAACAGCCCTCGTAGTGTTATTACTGAATGGGCTGTCCCAGTGCTGAACAGCCCTCGTAGTGTTATTACTGAATGGGCTGTCCCAGTGCTGAACAGCCCTGGTAGTGTTATTACTGAATGTGCTGTCCCAGTGCTGAACAGCCCTCATAGTGTTATTACTGAATTTGCTGTCCCAGTGCTGAACAGCCCTCGTAGTGTTATTACTGAATGTGCTGTCCCAGTGCTGAACATCCCTCATAGTGTTATTACTGAATGGGCTGTCCCAGTGCTGAACAGCCCTGGTAGTGTTATTACTGAATGTGCTGTCCCAGTGCTGAACAGCCCTCGTAGTGTTATTACTGAATGGGCTGTCCCAGTGCTGAACAGCCCTCATAGTGTTATTACTGAATGTGCTGTCCCAGTGCTGAACAGCCCTCATAGTGTTATTACTGAATGGGCTGTCCCAGTGCTGACAGCTCTGGTAGTGTTATTACTGAATGTGCTGTCCCAGTGCTGAACAGCCCTCGTAGTGTTATTACTGAATGGGCTGTCCCAGTGCTGAACAGCCCTGGTAGTGTTATTACTGAATGTGCTGTCCCAGTGCTGAACAGCCCTCATAGTGTTATTACTGAATTTGCTGTCCCAGTGCTGAACAGCCCTCGTAGTGTTATTACTGAATGGGCTGTCCCAGTGCTGAACAGCCCTCGTAGTGTTATTACTGAATGGGCTGTCCCAGTGCTGAACAGCCCTCGTAGTGTTATTACTGAATGTGCTGTCCCAGTGCTGAACAGCCCTGGTAGTGTTATTACTGAATGGGCTGTCCCAGTGCTGAACAGCCCTCGTAGTGTTATTACTGAATGTGCTGTCCCAGTGCTGAACAGCCCTGGTGCTGTCCCAGTGATGAACAGCCCTAGTGTTATTACTGAATGTGCTGTCCCAGTGCTAAATAGTATTATTCTGTGTTATGTGCATTCTGTTAATATCTCTACATCTGTCTGGATGAACATTCCTCCAGTGGCCAGAGGTCAGAGGTCAGTGCACTAATTGTTCATGTCGTAGAGGGATTCCAACACTTTCTTCTGTCTGTTTTACGGGCCGTGGGGGGCTCAGGAGCGATCAGCCCTGTTAAGCAGGCTAAGCAGGCGCCTCAAAGGCAGTCTTAACCCCTAAGTGGCACCTAGCAAGACCAGCAGAGTTTAAGAGGAGGTAACTGACATCATGTGGGCAGAGGTTGAAAAACAAGCTTCACTTTCAATCTGTAAGTTATGTTTCATATTGACATGACTTTCATATTATTTTATTATTTTGTAATTTGGGCTCCCGAGTGGCACAGCGGTCTAAGGCACTGCATCTCAGCACAAGACGCGTCACTACATTCCCTGGTTTGAATCCAGGCTGTATCACATCAGGCCGTGATTGGGAGTCCCATACGGCGACGCACAATTGTCCCAGAGTTGTCCGGATTTGGCCAGGGTACAATTTGTTCTTAACTTACTTGTCTAGTTAAGGAAAGGTTAAATAATAAATACAAATGATTGTGGAAAAATTATCATGGACAGATAAAAAGGTGATAATCTGTCAAGGCTTGCATAGAGTTATGTGATTACAAGCAGCAGTAGTTCCTGGTTTGGGGTTTTTGTCGTTGATTATTTGGACGAATCAGGATTGGGCGATTGGTGGTGCATAAAACTGGTGCTGTGATTTTCAACCCCATGTGCAGATAATACAAGTTTTCCACTAGATACCACAGTCACAAAGTCATAATTGTCTGTATCATAAAAATATATGATAACAAACATGTGCTATTTGGCCGTGATAAACACGGGTGAAATTAGCGGAAGGGAGGGGTATGGCCGAGTTTCCGTTTGCGAGGAGGAGACATCACTTCCTTCCTTTGCACAATTGTTAAAGCTGCAATATGTAACTTTTTGGGTAGACCTGACCAAATTCACATAGAATTGTGAGTTATAGATCTGTCATTCTCATTGAAAGCAAATCTAAGAAGAGGTAGATGTACGCTATTTCTATGCTTCCCGTGTTTAATTTCCTCGTCTTTTACTTTCGGTTTTGTACACCAGCTTCAAACAGCTGAAAATACAATCATTTAGGTTAAAGATCTACTACTGCTTGATTTGGCACATAAACTGATATCAGGAGAACTATGAGAACTTTACAAACCAGGAAATGGTGGAGCGATTCCTGCATATTGCTCCTTTAACGGCATTCCCCACAGAAGTACTTCTGGGTAACCGAGATTAATTATTGTGTCAGATAGTCATCTTCAAGTTTAGTGGGTGGATAGTCCCTCTGTACAGTCAGTGAATGAGTAAGTTTTCCAATATATTCCTTACACATGGAAGTTAAACTTGAAATAGTAACACGAGTGGATGGTAGAATGACTGACTCTGTCTGCCACTGTGTTGCTGCTGATGACAGGCATCTGAGGGATCGGTGCATGTCAGGCCAGGGTAGGAAGTAAGAATAGCCTTCTGAGACACCATAGAGTAGGTCACAGATGAGACAAAATGTCATCACAGGGTCAGAGCCCACCCAGGCTGACACACACACACAGACAGACAGACGGACGGACAGACAGACATATTCTCACAAGCATGTGCACACATGCACACTGTAATACACACATACACACTGTAATACACACATACACACTGTAATACACACATACACACTGTAATACACACACACAGTTTGTTTGAGTAGGCAGCAGAAGACAACATATTCAACCATGCAGAGCAGCTGACCTCCTTTTGATGTCCAATATGGAACATCACAACACTGCTATATCATTTAGGACAGTAAGCCTGGTAAATAGAATTATGATAAGCTATAGTAGCAGCCACAGGGTCCACGGCTGTCAGGTGTAGAGATGTGTGCTTTAAAGGGGCGACCTACAGTACTAGATAGTCTGTCTCTACATATGACATCACTGAATCCAGTTGTAACAGGTTGATACGATTAGAATTAATCAAGAGAATTTACAGTATTTACATATTAGATGACATCATTTCCTCAAGTTCATGTAAACATTGATAGACTGTAATGTTTCTAATATGTTAAGGTCAAACAGTGCTGCAGGACAGAGGTTTATAACATGTTAAGGTCAAACAGTGCTGCAGGACAGAGGTTTATAACATGTTAAGGTCAAACAGTGCTGCAGGACAGAGGTTTACAACATGTTTAGGACAGACGGTGCTGCAGGACAGAGGTTTATAACATGTTTAGGACAAACAGTGCTGCAGGACAGAGGTTTATAACATGTTTAGGACAAACAGTGCTGCAGGACAGAGGTTTATAACATGTTTAGGTCAGAACAGTGCTGCAGGACAGAGGTTTACAACATGTTTAGGACAGACGGTGCTGCAGGACAGAGGTTTATAACATGTTTAGGACAGATGGTGCTGCAGGACAGAGGTTTTATAACATGTTTAGGACAGACGGTGCTGCAGGACAGAGGTTTATAACATGTTTAGGACAGACGGTGCTGCAGGACAGAGGTTTATAACATGTTTAGGACAGACGGTGCTGCAGGACAGAGGTTTATAACATGTTTAGGACAGACGGTGCTGCAGGACAGAGGTTTATAACATGTTTAGGACAGACGGTGCTGCAGGACAGAGGTTTATAACATGTTTAGGACAGACGGTGCTGCAGGACAGAGGTTTATAACATGTTTAGGACAGACGGTGCTGAAGGACAGAGGTTTATAACATGTTTAGGACAGACGGTGCTGCAGGACAGAGGTTTATAACATGTTTAGGACAGACGGTGCTGCAGGACAGAGGTTTATAACATGTTTAGGACAGACGGTGCTGCAGGACAGAGGTTTATAACATGTTTAGGACAGACGGTGCTGCAGGACAGAGGTTTATAACATGTTTAGGACAGACGGTGCTGCAGGACAGAGGTTTATAACATGTTTAGGACAGACGGTGCTGCAGGACAGGGTTTACAACATGTTTAGGACAGACGGTGCTGCAGGACAGAGGTTTACAACATGTTTAGGACAGACGGTGCTGCAGGACAGAGGTTTATAACATGTTTAGGACAGACGGTGCTGAAGGACAGAGGTTTATAACATGTTTAGGACAGACGGTGCTGCAGGACAGGGTTTATAACATGTTTAGGACAGACGGTGCTGCAGGACAGAGGTTTACAACATGTTTAGGACAGACGGTGCTGCAGGACAGGGGTTTATAACATGTTTAGGACAGACGGTGCTGCAGGACAGAGGTTTCCCTTGATACCATGTATAACTCATACCCCATAGAGTCCCTGTTCATGTTTGGTCCTTCTGAAAAGATACCACACTGAAAAGGTTCACAAGGCTCGGCTGGATTCCTCACTGAAAAGGTTCACTAGGCTCGGCTGGATTCCTCACTGAAAAGGTTCACTAGGCTTGACTGGACTCCTCACTGAAAAGGTTCACTAGGCTTGGCTGGACTCCTCACTGAAAAGGTTCACTAGGCTCGGCTGGACTCCTCACTGAAAAGGTTCACTAGGCTTGGCTGCAGGACAGAGGTTTATAACATGTTTAGGACAGACGGTGCTGCAGGACAGAGGTTTATAACATGTTTAGGACAGACGGTGCTGCAGGACAGAGGTTTACAACATGTTTAGGACAGACGGTGCTGCAGGACAGAGGTTTACAACATGTTTAGGACAGACGGTGCTGCAGGACAGAGGTTTACAACATGTTTAGGACAGACGGTGCTGCAGGACAGAGGTTTACAACATGTTTAGGACAGACGGTGCTGCAGGACAGAGGTTTACAACATGTTTAGGACAGACGGTGCTGCAGGACAGAGGTTTATAACATGTTTAGGACAGACGGTGCTGCAGGACAGAGGTTTATAACATGTTTAGGACAGACGGTGCTGGACAGAGGTTTATAACATGTTTAGGACAGACGGTGCTGCAGGACAGAGGTTTATAACATGTTTAGGACAGACGGTGCTGCAGGACAGAGGTTTATAACATGTTTAGGACAGACGGTGCTGAAGGACAGAGGTTTACAACATGTTTAGGACAGACGGTGCTGCAGGACAGAGGTTTATAACATGTTTAGGACAGACGGTGCTGCAGGACAGAGGTTTATAACATGTTTAGGACAGACGGTGCTGCAGGACAGAGGTTTATAACATGTTTAGGACAGACGGTGCTGAAGGACAGAGGTTTACAACATGTTTAGGACAGACGGTGCTGCAGGACAGAGGTTTATAACATGTTTAGGACAGACGGTGCTGCAGGACAGAGGTTTATAACATGTTTAGGACAGACGGTGCTGCAGGACAGAGGTTTATAACATGTTTAGGACAGACGGTGCTGCAGGACAGGGGTTTACAACATGTTTATGACAGACGGTGCTGCAGGACAGAGGTTTACAACATGTTTAGGACAGACGGTGCTGCAGGACAGAGGTTTACAACATGTTTAGGACAGACGGTGCTGAAGGACAGAGGTTTATAACATGTTTAGGACAGACGGTGCTGCCGGACAGGGGTTTATAACATGTTTAGGACAGACGGTGCTGCAGGACAGAGGTTTACAACATGTTTAGGACAGACGGTGCTGCAGGACAGAGGTTTCCCTTGATACCATGTATAACTCATACCCCATAGAGTCCCTGTTCATGTTTGGTCCTTCTGAAAAGATACCACACTGAAAAGGTTCACAAGGCTCGGCTGGATTCCTCACTGAAAAGGTTCACTAGGCTTGACTGGACTCCTCACTGAAAAGGTTCACTAGGCTTGACTGGACTCCTCACTGAAAAGGTTCACTAGGCTTGGCTGGACTCCTCACTGAAAAGGTTCACTAGGCTCGGCTGGACTCCTCACTGAAAAGGTTCACTAGGCTTGGCTGCAGGACAGAGGTTTATAACATGTTTAGGACAGACGGTTGCAGGACTAGGTTTATAACATGTTTAGGACAGACGGTGCTGCAGGAAGAGGTTCAACATGTTTAGGACTCGGTGCTGCTGGACAGAGGTTTACAACATGTTTAGGACAGACGGTGCTGCAGGACAGAGGTTTACAACATGTTTAGGACAGACGGTGCTGCAGGACAGAGGTTTACAACATGTTTAGGACTCCTGCAGGACAGAGGTTCATGTTTAGGACAGACGGTGCTGCTGGACAGAGGTTTCCCTTGATACCATGTATAACTCATACCCTGAAAGAGTCCCTGGCTTCATGTTTGGTCCTTCACTGAAAAGATACCTGGACACTGAAAAGGTTCACTAGGCTCGGCTGGATTCCTCACTGAAAAGGTTCACTAGGCTCGGCTGGATTCTTCACTGAAAAGGTTCACTAGGCTTGGCTGGACTCCTCACTGAAAAGGTTCACTAGGCTCGGCTGGACTCCTCACTGAAAAGGTTCACTAGGCTTGGCTGGACTCCACACTGAAAAGGTTCACTAGGCTCGGCTGGACTCCTCACTGAAAAGGTTCACTAGGCTTGGCTGACAATACACGGGTCATTCTGTCCTTTGTTGTAGTGTCCATCACGTTTATGTATCCTGTGGATTCTTCACAACAGCTTTGTAATGGATGGTCAGTCACACTATGTTGTTTGAATCCAACCCAGTTAACCATGGTATCCTCAGGAATGAATCCAACCCAGTTAACCATGGTATCCTCAGGAATGAATCCAACCCAGTTAACCATGGTATCCTCAGGAATGAATCCAACCCAGTTAACCATGGTATCCTCAGGAATGAATCCAACCCAGTTAACCATGGTATCCTCAGGAATGAATCCAACCCAGTTAACCATGGTATCCTCAGGAATGAATCCAACCCAGTTAACCATGGTATCCTCAGGAATGAATCCAACCCAGTTATCCATGGTATCCTCAGGAATGAATCCAACCCAGTTAACCATGGTATCCTCAGGAATGAATCCAACCCAGTTAACCATGGTATCCTCAGGAATGAATCCAACCCAGTTAACCATGGTATCCTCAGGAATGAATCCAACCCAGTTAACCATGGTATCCTCAGGAATGAATCCAACCCAGTTAACCATGGTATCCTCAGGAATGTTTGATTGTAATGATGCCCCCAAGGAACCAACGAAGAAGTCATCCTTTTATTATCTCCCTCTTTCTTTCTTTCTTTCTTTCTTTCTTTCTTTCTTTCTTTCTCTTTCTTTCTTTCTTTCTTTCTTTCTTTCTCTCTCTCTCTCTCTCTCTCTCTCTCTCTCTCTCTCTCTCTCTCTCCCTCTCTCTCTCTATCTCTCTCTCTCCCTCTCTCTCTCTTTATCTCTCTCACCTCTCTCTCTCTTTATCTCTCTCACCTCTCTCTCTCTCTCTCTCTTTCTCTTTATCTCTCTCTCTCTCTCTCTCTCTCTCTCTCACTCTCTCTCTCTCTCTCTCTCTTTATCTCTCTCTCTATCTCTCTCTCTCTCTCTCTTTTATCTCTCTCTCTCTTTATCTCTCTCCCCTCTCTCTCTCTCTCTTTCTCTCTCTCTCTCTCTCTCTCTCTCTCTCTCTCTTTTCAATTTTCAATTTAAGAGGCTTTATTGGCATAGGAAACATATGTTTACATTGACAAAGCAAGATAATAAACAATACAAAATGAACAGTAAACATTACACTCACAAAAGTTCCAAAATAATAAAGACATTTCAAATGTCATATTATGTCTATATACAGTGTTATAATGATGTGCAAATAGTTACAAAAGGGGAAATAAATAAACAGAAATATGGGTTGTATTTACAATGGTGTTTGTTCTTCACTGGTTGCCCTTTTCTAGTGGCAACAGGTTACAAATCTTGCTGATGTGATGTGATGTCACACTGATGTCACACTGTGGTATCTCACCCAGTAGATATGGGAGTTTATCTAAATTGGATTTGTTTTCAAATTCTTTGTGGGTCTGTGTAATTTGAGGGAAATATGGGTCTCTAATATTGTCATACATTTGGCAGGAAGTTAGGAAGTGCAGTTCAGTTTCCACCTCATTTTGTGGGCAGTGTGCACATAGCCTGTGTTCTCTTGAGATCCAGGTCTGCCTTTCTCAATAGCAAGGCTATACTCACTGAGTCTGTACAGAGTCAAGGATTTCCTTAATTTTGGGTCAGTCACAGTGGTCAGGTATTCTGCCGCTGTGTACTCTCTGTTAAGGGCCAAATAAATTATTTCCAATGTGTCAAGTAATTATCTTTTTGTTTTCTCATGATTTGGTTGGGTCTAATTCTGTTGCTAATTGTGTTGCTGTCCTGGGGCTTTGTGTTTGTGAACAGAGCCCCAGGACCAGCTTCCTTAGGGGACTCTTCTCCAGATTCATTTCTCTATAGGTGATGGCTTTGTTAGGAAGGTTTGGGAATCACTTCCTTTTAGGTGGTTGTAGAATTTAACAGCTATTTTTCCAGATTTTGATAATTAATCTGCATGCATTATTTGGTGTTTTACGTTGTACACAGAGGATATTTTTGCAGAATTTTGCATGCAGTCTCTCAAATTTGGTGTTTGTCCCATTTTGTGAGTTCTTGGTCGGAATTCTCCCTCTCTCCTCTCTCTCTCCCTCTCTCTCCTCTCTTGCTTTCTCTTTTCACATGATCCTGTCTACGTTTATGTGCTGTTCAAAATATATAAATACAATACAAATGTATTGAATAGAAATGTTTTCAGAGCAACATAAATCTGACGTTTTACATAATGCTAAGAGGAATTCAGTAAGTGTGTGTACAGTCAGCTGAAAGGGCATTCACAGACTAAACATTCATCTAATATCACTGCCATGAATCCAGAGACCATTCAAGTAAGGACACTGAAATCTCCTTGCTTGTCTTACATAATGTTGAAATGTTGAGCACACGGACACAGTCAGAACTGACAAGCAACACATATTAACGGGTGTATTTTCAACACCAGCTAACAGCTGTGGCAGTTTGCGACGGTGAACCTCTGCACAGTCAAGGCCAGGGTCAGTCACTCTGTCAACACACTGTCTTGATGGGTTGATAAATCCTTCAGGTTTCACAGCCAATAACACAGCATCATGGCTAGCTGCTATTCTTCATATGTGTTCAGTTTCCAGGAACAGGAAACTCTTACAACCCCTGCCAATCTATTTCTATGTGAACCTAGTTTATGTTCAGACTTTATGTAGGCATTCCTCTCTAGGTCTGTTCATGAAGGATTTATGTATTTGGTAAATGAATGCATGTCACTGAGAGTTTTTCCATTGGGGAAAGGAATATTTTGTCACACACAATCAGCAATTAAAGTTCATAAAGCTATTCAACTTGTGATGATAAATGTTGCTAGTGGAAAGAGATCTAGAGAAACCATGTGTGGTCTGTCGGGCCCTAGTGGAATCTGAACCCTTTATAACAGATTTCAAAGAGCCAGCTAATAGTATATTTATTGCCGTTGCTCCTTAAGAGTTATCCCCACTAGAGGACAGTGATTATGTGGAACTGATTTAGGTTTGTGTAAAACAGTTTTAATAAATTACAAATATGTTTCCATTCTAGCCTCTTCATTTCATTGGAGGGATTTTAAAACATGTGTAACAGTTAAATAATAACAAATAGCATAGTCAAAATTGTAATAACCATTTTAGATCTTAAAAGTAAAAATATTGATATTGAAAAACATTTGTCATGTCTTGACAATAGTCCATGTACCATATGTGTAGATGAATACAATGGAAATGGGATGGATAAGGTGAAGACCCCCCATCTTCCCAATTCCCCCTACATCTCTCTTGCACTGACGTTCCAATGGTTACGTATAATACACGCCTACAGAAACTCCCGAAACTGCAAGAGGACGACAAGAGCGGCGTTCGTTCTCACTAGTACGTCGATTCCATCGGGCTACACATCCACTCCTGAGCCCGAATGTTTATCTAGACTAACAAGTGGAATATTCTTCAGTTGATTTACCCACGAAGTTCGGGAGGCGTTTTATTTGGGTAAGTGTTGTTTTCAGAGATTGCGGTGCAGTATTTTTTAATGATTCTTTAGGTTGAACACTGTGCACAATGAAATGAGATATGAGACATAAAAACAGCTGTGATCCACAAAAACAACTATTCTTATCTGCATATGTCTTACCCATCTATATTTCCAACAGACAAATCAGTGCGCGTTTCAGTTGGTTAGTAGTCAAATGTGAGTTGTTTGGAAACTTCGTACGTTTTACTTGCGGTGGTCCCTGTACTATATAAAATACAATTAGCTCTCTATCTCGTTTTAAACTATTTGAAACGGGGTTTCTCAAATTCAGCAGATTATGAATTGTGACCATACCATTATTTTAAGTGATCCCCATTCAAAGGGGATGAGATGGCAGAGCTGTCAGACTGATTTAGGGAATACTTAAAGTAGTAACGTTAGCAGGTGCATGGCACAGGTTTAGGAACTGCAATGCCAGTGCAGCGCTGCCATATGTGCCTGGCCCATAAATAATAAACTGAGTGTAAATTTACTTATAGCTGCCTCAGCACAATGAAAGACAATCGACACACTGAGAAAGCAGAGAGAGCAGGAATTCTTCTCTCCAGATTTAACAGTTGGCCATATTGTTGTATTTTATTGTATTGTAGCTAAATGAGGTTTGCAAGTGCTGAAATCGGTCAGATACGTGGAAGGGCAAGGCCGGTATGGGAAGCACTCTTCCACAGCTGTGTGGTAGGCCTACATTAAACAAGTGAGGTACACTACAGTGTTAAATGGTGTTATTATGGCTATAGGAATGATAGGGCCTCAAACACGACAGGCTGCCCTGAGGCTTCTACCATCAGTAGGTTCACTACAACCATACTGTAGAATTACTACTGTCCAGGTGTGCAGAGAGAGTCCTCACACTGACATCACTGTACACATATGTTCCTGCAGTCCACTGTCAGATTCTTTCTGTTGCAAACATTTTTTAAAATCCTGTTTTTGCTTTGTGGTTATGGGGTATTGTGTGCAGATTGATGATGGGGGGTGGAAAAAACGATTTAATCCATTTTGAAATCGGCTGTAATATAATAAAATGTGGAGAAAGTCAAGTGGTCTGAATACTTTCTGAAGGCAGTGTATTTGGCATTTTCTCAGGAAGTCTGTCTGGCCTAGAAATACATCTGCATGTGTTCTCAATTTAGCTTCAATTCCACTCCGTATTTTCCCAACTACTTAAAAAGACGCATCAGGCGTCATGCTATAACTTTAAAATAAATAGGTCCTGGGAAGCATTCTAAACAAGTTGTTTGCCGGAATTCCTTTTAAACTCACTCAAGTAAAAACATGTCTATTTGTGGTCTGGCCCGGTCATCACAGAGGCAGTCTGTCTGTGTGTGAGAGTGTGGAACGGGGTGTGAGTGTGGCTGTTGTGAGTCTTGTAATTTAGATTTTTTTTTTTTTTTTAGAAGCCTCCTTTCCTTAATATGTAGAAGTCAGTGGTCTCTCCTCTCCCTCTCCTTCTCTCTCTTGCTCTCTCTCGCTCTCCCTTTTCACGTAAAAGCCATGCAACAGAAATTCCATTTGTACAGCACCCTAACTGGGGAGGGACAGCCTCTGGCCCCTGTAGTCCAAAGTGGGCCTCTCTCTTACAAATCACTTAATTAGAGATGGAAGTAGTGGATCCACAGGGTCAGGAAGAAGAGATGGGGGGAAAAGTAGAGAATCTAAGTCTGTGACTCCAGGCAGCCAGAGGTCCAGAGGTCCAGAGCCTGCTGTGTGTCAATCTGTCCGCTGGTCCATTCATTGCTCCATATCCTCACACCACCTGTCTGCCTGTCTACAACAACCTCAGCACCCAGCATTAAGGCCTAGATTCAATCAGATCAAGCATTAACCGGTGATAGCCGACACCCGCATAGCTGATGTTTTGGTGTTGGAGGTGTCAGAGGTGTCAAATCAGTGAGCAGCTACTCTTGATCAATGTCACAAAGCCACACCCGTCCCACTCACGTTACAAGTTCAGAATGAGAAAGTGTAGGCTATATCTCAAATTTAAAATCCTTAATCAATACGAGGATTTCTATCAGCCTAATCAAGATGTAGATTACATCTCACATTCCAGTGTTCAAACAAGGCTGCATGGGATTTCTCTTAATAATCCGACTCTGTGCAGCCAATGGCAATGCCCACTTTATGTATAATGCCAGGAACCACTTGTGGATCTGACAGCTCTAACACAGTTCCAACTCTGACACTGCCAAAACAACCACTATGTGGATGTAGACTAAAGCGGATCTGATTGAATAGAGCCCTAAATCAGCTTGATCTCATAAAGGAATGTTCTAGGTCATCATAAAGCATGATCAAGAATGTTCTAGGTCATCATAAAGGAATGTTCTTCATCATCATAAAGGAATGTTCTAGGTCATCATAAAGGAATGTTCTAGGTCATCATAAAGCATCTTCAAGTATGTTCTAGGTTATCATAGAGGAATGTTCTACATCATCATAAAGGAATGTTCTACGTCATTATAAAGGAATGTTCTACGTCATCATAAAGGAATGTTCTACATCATCATAAAGGAATGTTCTCGGTCAATTTAAAGGAATGTTCTACATCATCATAAAGGAATGTTCTACATCATCATAAAGGAATGTTCTACATCATCATAAAGGAATGTTCTACGTCATCATAAAGGAATGTTCTCACATAAAGGAATGTTCTACGTCATCATAAAGGAATCATCATAAAAGGAATGTTCTCATCATAAAGGAATCATCATAAAGGAATGTTCTATCATAAAGGAATGTTCTATCATCATAAAGGAATGTTCTAATCATAAAGGAATGTTCTACATCATCATAAAGGAATGTTCTACATCATCATAAAGGAATGTTCTACGTCATCATAAAGGAATGTTCTACTATCATAAAGGAATCATCATAAAGGAATGTTCTACATCATCATAAAGGAATGTTCTACATCATCATAAAGGAATGTTCTACATCATCATAAAGGAATGTTCTACATCATCATAAAGGAATGTTCTACATCATCATAAAGGAATGTTCTACATCATCATAAAGGAATGTTCTAATCATAAAGGAATGTTCTACGTCATCATAAAGGAATGTTCTACATCATCATAAAGGAATGTTCTACGTCATCATAAAGGAATGTTCTACGTCATCATAAAGGAATGTTCTACATCATCATAAAGGAATGTTCTACGTCATCATAAAGGAATGTTCTACATCATCATAAAGGAATGTTCTACGTCATCATAAAGGAATGTTCTACGTCATCATAAAGGAATGTTCTCGGTCAATTTAAAGGAATGTTCTACATCATCATAAAGGAATGTTCTACATCATCATAAAGGAATGTTCTACGTCATCATAAAGGAATGTTCTACGTCATCATAAAGGAATGTTCTACGTCATCATAAAGGAATGTTCTACATCATCATAAAGGAATGTTCTACATCATCATAAAGGAATGTTCTACATCATCCTAAAGGAATGTTCTACATCATCATAAAGCATCATAAAGGAATGTTCTAGGTCATCATAAAGGAATGTTCTACATCATCATAAAGGAATGTTCTAGGTCTACATACAGGAATGTTCTACGTCATTATAAAGAAATGTTCTACATCATCATAAAGGAATGTTCTACATCATCATAAAGGAATGTTCTAGGTCATCATAAAGGAACGTTATAAGCCATCATAAAGGAATTTTCTAAGTCATCATAAAGGAATGTTCTAGGTCATCATAAAGGAATGTTCTAGGTCATCATAAAGGAATGGTCTACATCATCATAAAGGAATGTTCTACATCATCATAAAGGAATGTTCTACGTCATTATAAAGGAATGTTCTACGTCATCATAAAGGAATGTTCTATGTATACATAAAGGAATGTTCTAGGTCTACATAATGGAATGTTCTATGTCATCATAAAGGAATGTTCTACATCATCATAAAGGAATGTTCTACATCATCATAAAGGAATGTTCTAGGTCTACATAAAGGAATGTTCTAGGTCTACATAAAGGAATGTTCTAGGTCTACATAAAGGAATGTTCTCCGTCATCATAAAGGGCAGGATGGTACAGTAATAGAACCGACAGGATGTCCGGAGCTCTTGGAGAGTAGACAATATCTCATCGACTAGCGCCATATCACCAGCAGCCTCCCAGACAACCTCTTGACGTTCCACAGTGACACTGAAGGGCACAACGCCTCCGCAATACATTTCTCTGTGCCAGTCCTACTACTTCTCTAGCAGTCAGTCCCAGAGACCAGGCATGTAGAGGTACAGTATGGGCTTCAGTCCATTGAAACATAGAGTTCACTCTTAGAAAAAAGGGTTCCAAAAGGGTTCTTCGGCTGTCCCCATAGGATAACCCTTTTTGGTTACAGGTCCCTCATGGAACCAAAATGGTTCTATTTGGAACCCAAAAGGGTTCTACCTGCAACTAAAAAGGGGTTCTTCAAAGGATTCTCCTATGGGGACAGCTGAGGAACCCTTTAGCTCCTTTTTTTCACTAAATCAGTGAGTGACAGATTTACCTCAGGACTTCCTATAAAACGGACAGCAGCAGGTTCTTAACCCAGGCTGCCCTCTGTATAACCACTAATTATATCTACTCCCACAATATGTCCCTGTCTATGGAGGTACCAGAGGGTTAAGAGACCTTACAGTTGACTTACAGCACCTCAAAGTGGTTCAACGATCTGTGCTCTACGCACGATTCAATCTTGAATTTCAATGGAATGGATATTGATTTAAAGCTTAATTGCGACCAGTCTTTCTTTGGAATCCAAAACCGACAATTTTGTTACATGAGACATATGCTATGTGACTTGAGGGAAATTCTTTTTGACCAGGTTTTTATCATCTTCCAGATCAGCACTACACTTAGACTGAGTTGCTCTCTCTTCAGTTGCAATAGTGTAGCTGTTGTTGTCATTTAGGATTAAGTTATAATTTATCTTAATTAACCCTAGCCTCTTTTAGTAATTTTCATCATCTCTTATCCAGAATGACTTACAGTAGGGAGTGCACAGATTTTCATACTGGTCCCCCATGGGAATCAAACCCACAGCCCTGGCTTTCCAAGCACAAGGCTCTACCAACTGAGCTACTTGGGACTAACCAGATTCTCATACATAGAGGCCCATGTATACTGTATAATCCTCTATTGGCTGACTACAGTGGTTCAGAAGTCTCTTTGCTTCTTACTCAGTGTTGTAGTATCCCACAGAGATAAATGACATCATAGAGAGAATCATACTCCTACAGCAACATTTGGTCTGACTAGTTCTTGTGGATCTCTGAACACAACAGAAGGTATTAGCATCTCTCTCTCTGTGCCTCTGTACTGTAGTGAAGGGAAGAACCCCAGTCATTCACAGAGGATTGTTGTTCCCTGTTTGACCTGGAACATAATGTTGCCTGGTTCAGGATCACCTTTCCCACCTGACCCGAGGACAGGAGTCCTGGTTCAGGATCACCTTTCCCACCTGGTCCTAGTACAGGAGGACAGGAGTCCTGGTTCAGGATCACCTTTCCCACCTGGCCCTAGTGCAGGAGGACAGGAGTCCTAGTTCAGGATCACCTTTCCCACCTGGCCCTAGTACAGGAGGACAGGGGTCCTGGTTCAGGATCACCTTTCCCACCTGGCCCTAGTACAGGAGGACAGGAGTCCTGGATCAGATATGTTAACATTGCCAAAGCAAGTGAACTAGATAATAAACAAAAGTGAAATAAACAATAAAAATTAAAAGTAAACATTACAGTCTCTCTCTCTCTCATTTCCTGCCCGACCTTCCACCTGGGCAAGTGATTACTGGCCAGTGGCCAGTGGAATGCAGAGAAAGAGAGCGATGTAGATGGAGAAATAAATAGAGAGAGATAAAATGATGAGAGAGAATACATGTGGTTTCTATGCAGGTCTCATCTTAGAGGAAGGATTTAATTGAAGCCATTTCCTGCCATCAATCCACTGTAAATCTGCCCTTGAATCTAATCAAAATTAAATTAAATATTACTTTATATGCTAAAATGCTACCGCAACAACCACTCTTTCATTTCCAAAAGAATGCATGTAGCACAGGAGGCTGGTGGCACCTTAATTGAGAAGGACGGGCTCGTGGTAATGCCTGGAGTGGAATCAGTGGAATGGTATCAAATACATCCAACACACGGTTTCCATGGTTTCCACGTGTTTGATGCCGTTCCATTGACTCCGTTCCAGCCATTATTATGAGCCGTCCTCCCCTCAGCCTCCACTGGCATGCAGGTAATAAAGTGTTGGTGACAGATCTGTTTATTGCTCCAGCTCTGGCAGAAGGGTTGAGAGGAAGGAAGGAGGGTTGAGGTTCCTGTCTCAATGTATTCTAGTTGACGTGCTTTGAAAAGAAAGACGTGAATGGAAACTACATAACGTGCTTAGAATTATATGTGCATCAATCTGATATGAATAAATATAGAATAAATATATAATACTTATCTTTAAGTTTGGATTAGATTTTCTGCTGTGTATCTCATGAAGATTGCACATAAATATATTTATACATAATTAGAGCGTTATTGAAGTACAAATTATAACAGTATCCCTTTAGACCACAGCCATGTTATATTAAAGCATTCATAAGAAAAACTGTGAGAAATGATAAAACAAACATTTACAACGTTACGGTCGTCATGAAGGGCAGCAGGCAAAAATACAACCGTACGGTCGTCATGAAGGACAGTAGGCAAAAATACAACCGTACGGTCGTCATGAAGGGCAGCAGGCAAAAATACAACCGTACGGTCGTCATGATGGGCAGCAGGAAAAAATACAACCGTACGGTCGTCATGATGGGCAGCAGGCAAAAATACAACCGTACGGTCGTCATGAAGGACAGTAGGCAAAAATACAACCGTACGGTCGTCATGAAGGGCAGCAGGCAAAAATACAACCGTACGGTCGTCATGAAGGACAGTAGGCAAAAATACAACCGTACGGTCGTCATGAAGGACAGTAGGCAAAAATACAACCGTACGGTCGTCATGAAGGACAGTAGGCAAAAATACAACCGTACGGTCGTCATGAAGGGCAAAAATACAACCGTAGCAGAAGGGTCGTCAGAAGGACAGTAGGCAAAAATACAACCGTACGGTCGTCATGAAGGACAGTAGGCAAAAATACAACCGTACGGTCGTCATGAAGGGCAGCAGGCAAAAATACAACAGCAGGCAAAAATACAAACACGGTCGTCATGAAGGACAGTAGGCAAAAATACAACCGTACGGTCGTCATGAGCAGGGCAAAAATACAACCGTACGGTCGTCAGAAGGGCAGCAGGCAAAAATACAACCGTACGGTCGTCATGAAGGGCAGCAGGCAAAAATACAACCGGGTCGTCAAAGGACAGCAGGCAAAAATACAACCGTACGGTCGTCATGAAGGACAGCAGGCAAAAATACAACCGTACGGTCGTCATGAAGGGCAGCAGGCAAAAATACAACCGTACGGTCGTCATGAAGGGCAGCAGGCAAAAATACAACCGTACGGTCGTCATGATGGGCAGCAGGCAAAAATACAACCGTCACGGGGCAGTCATGATGGGCAGCAGGCAAAAATACAACCGTGCCGTCGTCATGAAGGATACAACCGCAAATCATGAAGGGCAGCAGGCAAAAATATCATGAAGGGCAGCAGGCAAAAATACAACCGTCATCATGAAGGGCAGCAGGCAAAAATACAACCGTACAACCGCAGGCAAAAATACAACCGTCATCATGAAGGGCAGCAGGCAAAAATACAACCGTACGGTCGTCATGAAGGGCAGCAGGCAAAAATACAACCGTACGGTCGTCATGAAGGACAGCAGGCAAAAATACAATGGGCCAGGCAAAAATACAACCGTACGGTCATCATGAAGGGCAGCAGGCAAAAATACAACCGGCAAAAATACGGTCGTCATGATGGGCAGCAGGCAAAAATACAACCGTACGGTCGTCATGAAGGGCAGCAGGCAAAAATACAATCTTATAAATCTAACTTCATGTTCAAGCCAAGGCCAAGGTCATCCTCTAGCTTTTTGTTAATGTGCTTTATTCAAGCTACTTTATTGAATAATGATGCACGCCAAGGCTTCTTATTAGAGATTGGGCAGTTTATTTGAAGTTCAATCAATGAATATTGATTATCTTTCTGATATGGGATAAGACTACTTAGCATAGTAAATTGTGTGAATAAATGGATTATAAAATTAAAAAATGGCTCACATTACCAGGCTTTAAATGGAGGTAAAGGAGGGCTTTGTAATACTGCAAAAAAAGTTTAAGTTTTTGGCAGAAAGGGGATTAATAAAGTCCATCAATATCTTATCTCTGCAAGGTGTAAAATTCCAACCCTATCAGTATTGCTCCCTCTACCTGGGATTGAGTAATTGAACCCCTGCCATTGGCCCCTACATTGTAGAACCAAGTTGAGTCTGTGCATCCAGAGTCATGGAGGAGGAGAGGAGGCTCATTATTTGTCCCTGGTCTGAACCCATAGAGAGTCCAGCATCGGGGGCTTTGTCATGGGTACTGGTCCCATTTACCAGGCTCACTGGTATGGAAGTAAAGATGGTCTTTAGTGGGGCAGACACCAGTCTCCCTCCAGGCAGACCCACCATTGTCCTCTCTGGCCTGGGCTGGTAGTCAGGCTGTATATCATAGGAAAACAAAACAGACATTCCATCTCTAATCTAGTTGGTCTTCTTTTTGTCCAGCTCCTCTCATTGTTTTACAGAGTCAGGGATTAACAACATGAACATCCGATAATCTGACTGGTTATTTAGCTGTAGAGCGTTGGCTTACTTAACATGACTTCCCCATGACTTCTCCATCCTCTCTGGGTCGCTGTGTGACCGGTGGGGGCCAGGAGCCTGACCTAGAGCTGGAGCTCTCTTACAGCCATAACCATTTGTTTAGTTACAATGTGTTTTCAATGGGAGGGGAATAGGGATAGTTAGTAGTTGTAGACTATAATAGATGATTTAGTGACAGATCAGTAATACAGATTTAATAACATTTAATAGATATAATATGTTGGTCCTCAAAGCAATCCTTTACCTCGTTCAAGCAACCTGAGAAAAGCCTTCATCAAAGCACTTACTGTAGACTGTGATCCTAGCTTCATGGGATTCACTATAGGGTTAGTTACTGGATGCCATCTGAGTCGGGGTCTGGATGACATTTAGTTAATGAAGCAAAGCACAGCGCACACAACAGCATGAGTGAGATACAGACAACTGATCACCTACTCCGGATGTACTGATCGATCTCTCTCAATCCATCTGTCTTTCTCTCTGTCGCTGTCTCTCTCCAACTCTGAGGATGTTTACCTTTAATATTTTATTCACTGATTGATTTTCCTCAACAGTGTCCTGGACGTTGACCAATCAGACAGCTGCATGTGGAAGGTCTCAGCCAATGATGGAGGCCTGGCCAACAGCCTGGGTCCTACTTTTAACGCTAATCGTTGATTGGCTGGAAGCGGCTCAATCGCGGGACTTCACTGTGAAGGACATCATCCTCCTCCATCCATCAAGTATGAATACACATGCATTGGAAATGTATTTTTGTATCAAATTGTGGTAGATGCAGTCGGACCTTTCTTTTCTTCTGGTTGAGTCTGCTGGCAATGTTACAAAATTACAACCAATTAATTGCAGCATTACCGCAAAAACGGAAAAGGCAAGTGGAAGGGGAGGAAAGTAAGGAACGTTCTCTCAGCCCTGCATTAAAGAACAACATTGGTTAAAGACAATTGTGATAAATTAAAAAAGTATAGCAGTTTTATTTCAGGACCAAAAATGGACAGCTGCTCCATATAGATTACAAAATCGTTGGGGAGAGATTTCAATGTACCGATTCCATGGCACATGGTTTATAAACTGACACACAAAACAGCGCTGGATTCAAAACTTAGATTGTGATACAACATTCTTGCAACCAATAACATTTTATCTATATGTGGGATACAACCATCCCGGCTCTGCAGATTTTGCTGCGAAGAGACAGAATCATTAGCTCATTTGTTTTGGTACTGTCAATATGTAGCTTGTTTTTGGTCGCAGGTTCAGGAATAGCTGAAGAATTGCAACATTTGGAGCTAACTCTGCAAATAGCACTGCTGGGTGATTTAAAAAGTCATAGTCAATCGATAAATAATATTTAAATTGAACCTTTATTTAACTAGGCAAGTCAGTTAAGAACTAATTCTTATTTACAATAAATATTTACTTATTTACAAACCTGGACAACGCTGGGCCCTATGGGGCTCCCAATCACGGTCAGATGTGATACAGCCTGAATTCGAACCAAGGACTGTAGTGACACCTCTTGCACTGAGATGCAGTGCCTTAGATCGCTGCGCCACTCTGAAGCCCTATATAATAATACTCTTATCAAAAATCTTTATCTTTAACTTACGATCTGTATAAACTATGAGAATAGAAAGGTTCAGAACTTTTGTGAAACATCACAGCACAGTTGAACAATATATAAGCAAATCAAAATCCAAACAGAGATAGATGGGAGGGGTTGAGTGGAGCTTAATGGAGGGACTGAAGGGTGGGATTGTAGAAAAAAGCTGTTTCAGGTGTTTGAAAAAGGCAAAATTCTTGAAGGGCTTGGCCCTTTGCCGAACACACCCCCCCCCCAGCCATCCTCACATACTTTGTGCCCCCTCAGATCTTTGAGGTGCATGCCGCCCCTGCTCTGATCCCCAGACAAAGGTGACATGGCCACAGTTGGTAATGGTCACAGTCAGGCCTCTCTCCACCCTGCCTTCATCTTTGAAGGTACTTTCCATATCTAGATGAAGAGATTATAATAAAACAATATTTATCCACAATGCCAGTGTAGAGACATCTTCCTCATCCACCACTGTGTGACACAGTCTCTGGCTTACTACATCTGCGGTGTTGGGTATCAGTGAGATGTGTGCGAGTTTCCAGACGTGACTTCCTGTTTCCCACCCCTTTCTCTCTGTGAAACTGAGACGCATTCTGTCCCTCAGCCTTCAGTTCCTCAGACTACAGTACAGTATACTGGTCCACAGTGAGAACTGGGCTCACCGCCGCGTGAGAAGTATGGAAACGCACAGTAGCTCTAAGAGGCAGGCACGTACGAGGTCAGACCCCTAATGGTTCCCCTTCCCCTCCTCTACTCCCCTCCATCTCCCTGCAGTCAAAC
The DNA here is from genome assembly GCF_018296145.1 of Oncorhynchus tshawytscha. Classification (NCBI taxonomy): domain Eukaryota; kingdom Metazoa; phylum Chordata; class Actinopteri; order Salmoniformes; family Salmonidae; genus Oncorhynchus; species Oncorhynchus tshawytscha. The sequence continues at coordinate 40,107 of NW_024608656.1, read as the reverse complement.
ACTGAAATCTCATCTAATGTATTTTACCTCAGCTCTCTTGGCACAATCTGCCTTCAACATCTGATAAGCCAAGAGCTCCTATATCAGGTTTATGGTTGTTCATTTCATAGGGATACCTGAGCTGAATTCCCCAAGAAATGCGTGTCTGTTTCGACCCACGCCCGGCATGTACAGGGGGATAGGATGACCTTGACCAGCCCTGGGGGCTTGGGGTATGGAGGGTGGATTAGAGGGAGTATGTGTGTGTTAGTGTTAGTGTGTGTGTGTGTGTGTGTGTGTGTGTGTGTTGTGTGTGTGTGAGAGTGTGAGTGTGTGAGTGTGAGAGCGAGTGTGTGTGTGTGAGACTGGCAGGCAGGCAGACTTTTGTTCGCTGAGTGAAGTTTGGATGACCCTAAGACCTGTAGCTGTCTTAGGATGTGTCCCAAATGGTATGTCATTCCCTTTATAGTGCACTACTACCCCATGGGCCTTGATCAAAATTAGTGCACTATACAGGGAATAGGGTGCCATTTGGGATGCACAATATCCAATGGGAGGCCTGATTCCCAGTGTTCTTAGTATTAACATAATGGTTGCCAATTGAACAAACCAAACAAGCCTACTGTTTGATCACGGCAGATGGTCTCCTTGCAAAGTTTAGTGACCATTCTATTCTAGAATCTAGACGGCTGAACTGATGGTTCATTAATTCAATTCAAACTGTATTGTCCTCTCATAATATAACACTTAACAAAGACACACAGAGTGACTGTAGTTAAATGTCCTGTATGTACTGTAGTTAAATGTCCTGTATGTACTGTAGTTAAATGTACTGTATGTACTGTAGTTAAATGTTCTGTATGTACTGTAGTTAAATGTATGTACTGTAGTTAAATGTCCTGTAGTTAAATGTCCTGTATGTACTGTAGTTAAATGTCCTGTATGTACTGTAGTTAAATGTCCTGTATGTACTGTACTGTAGTTAAATGTTCTGTATGTACTGTAGTTAAATGTCCTGTATGTACTGTAGTTAAATGTCCTGTATGTACTGTAGTTAAATGTCCTGTATGTACTGTAATTAAATGTACTGTAGTTAAATGTCCTGTATGTACTGTAGTTAAATGTTCTGTATGTACTGTAGTTAAATGTCCTGTATGTACTGTAGTTAAATGTCCTGTATGTACTGTAGTTAAATGTCCTGTATGTACTGTAGTTAAATGTCCTGTATGTACTGTAGTTAAATGTCCTGTATGTACTGTAGTTAAATGTCCTGTATGTACTGTAGTTACATGTCCTGTATGTACTGTAGTTAAATGTCCTGTATGTACTGTAGTTAAATGTCCTGTATGTACTGTAGTTACATGTCCTGTATGTACTGTAGTTAAATGTCCTGTATGTACTGTAGTTAAATGTACTGTAGTTACATGTCCTGTATGTACTGTAGTTAAATGTACTGTAGTTACATGTCCTGTATGTACTGTAGTTAAATGTCCTGTATGTACTGTAGTTAAATGTCCTGTATGTACTGTAGTTAAATGTCCTGTATGTACTGTAGTTAAATGTCCTGTATGTACTGTAGTTAAATGTCCTGTATGTACTGTAGTTAAATGTCCTGTATGTACTGTAGTTAAATGTCCTGTATGTACTGTAGTTAAATGTCCTGTATGTACTGTAGTTAAATGTTCTGTATGTACTGTAGTTAAATGTCCTGTATGTACTGTAGTTAAATGTCCTGTATGTACTGTAGTTAAATGTCCTGTATGTACTGTAGTTAAATGTACTGTATGTACTGTAGTTAAATGTCCTGTATGTACTGTAGTTAAATGTCCTGTATGTACTGTAGTTAAATGTCCTGTATGTACTGTAGTTAAATGTCCTGTATGTACTGTAGTTAAATGTACTGTAGTTACATGTCCTGTATGTACTGTAGTTAAATGTCCTGTATTAAATGTCCTGTATGTACTGTAGTTAAATGTCCTGTATGTACTGTAGTTAAATGTCCTGTATGTACTGTAGTTAAATGTCCTGTAGTTAAAATGTCCTGTATGTACTGTAGTTAAATGTCCTGTATGTACTAAAATGTCCTGTAGTTAAAATGTCCTGTATGTACTGTAGTTAAATGTTCTGTATGTACTGTAGTTAAATGTCCTGTATGTACTGTAGTTAATGTCCTGTATGTACTGTAGTTAAATGTCCTGTATGTACTGTAGTTAAATGTCCTGTCCTGTATGTACTGTAGTTAAATGTCCTGTAGTTAAATGTCCTGTATGTACTGTTTAAATGTCCTGTATGTACTGTAGTTAAATGTAGTTAAATGTCCTGTATGTACTGTAGTTAAATGTCCTGTATGTACTGTAGTTAAATGTCCTGTATGTACTGTAGTTAAATGTCCTGTAGTTGTAGTTAAATGTCCTGTATGTACTGTAGTTAAATGTCCTGTATGTACTGTAGTTAAATGTTCTGTATGTACTGTAGTTAAATGTCCTGTATGTACTGTAGTTAAATGTCCTGTATGTACTGTAGTTAAATGTCCTGTATGTACTGTAGTTAAATGTCCTGTATGTACTGTAGTTAAATGTTCTGTATGTACTGTAGTTAAATGTCCTGTATGTACTGTAGTTAAATGTCCTGTATGTACTGTAGTTAAATGTCCTGTATGTACTGTAGTTAAATGTCCTGTATGTACTGTAGTTAAATGTCCTGTATGTACTGTAGTTAAATGTCCTGTATGTACTGTAGTTAAATGTACTGTATGTACTGTAGTTAAATGTCCTGTATGTACTGTAGTTAAATGTCCTGTATGTACTGTAGTTAAATGTCCTGTAGTTAAATGTCCTGTATGTACTGTAGTTAAATGTCCTGTATGTACTGTAGTTAAATGTTCTGTATGTACTGTAGTTAAATGTCCTGTATGTACTGTAGTTAAATGTCCTGTATGTACTGTAGTTAAATGTCCTGCATGTACTGTAGTTAAATGTTCTGTATGTACTGTAGTTAAATGTTATGTATGTACTGTAGTTAAATGTCCTGTATGTACTGTAATTAAATGTACTGTAGTTAAATGTTCTGGATGTACTGTAGTTAAATGTTCTCTATGTACTGTAGTTAAATGTCCTGTATGTACTGTAGTTAAATGTACTGTAGTTAAATGTCCTGTATGTACTGTAGTTCAATGTCCTGTATGTACTGTAGTTAAATGTACTGTAGTTAAATGTCCTGTATGTACTGTAGTTAAATGTCCTGTATGTACTGTAGTTAAATGTCCTGTATGTACTGTAGTTAAATGTACTGTAGTTAAATGTCCTGTATGTACTGTAGTTAAATGTCCTGTATGTACTGTAGTTAAATGTTCTGTATGTACTGTAGTTAAATGTCCTGTATGTACTATAGTTAAATGTTCTGTATGCACTGTAGTTAAATGTTCTGTATGTACTGTAGTTAAATGTCCAGTATGTACTGTAGTTAAATGTCCTGTATGTACTGTAGTTAAATGTTCTGTATGTACTGTAGTTAAATGTCCTGTATGTACTGTAGTTAAATGTTCTGTATGTACTGTAGTTAAATGTCCAGTATGTACTGTAGTTAAATGTCCTGTATGTACTGTAATTAAATGTACTGTAGTTAAATGTTCTGTATGTACTGTAGTTAAATGTCCTGTATGTACTGTAGTTAAATGTCCTGTATGTACTGTAGTTAAATGTCCTGTATGTACTGTAGTTAAATGTCCTGTATGTACTGTAGTTAAATGTCCTGTATGTACTACATGTCTGTATGTACTGTAGTTAAATGTCCTGTATGTACTGTAGTTAAATGTCCTGTATGTACTGTTAGTCTGAGTTAAATGTCCTGTATGTACTGTAGTTAAATGTTCTGTATGTACTGTAGTTAAATGTCCTGTATGTACTGTAGTTAAATGTACTGTATGTACTGTAGTTAAATGTCCTGTATGTACTGTAGTTAAATGTCCTGTATGTACTGTAGTTAAATGTTCTGTATGTACTGTAGTTAAATGTCCTGTATGTACTGTAGTTAAATGTCCTGTATGTACTGTAGTTAAATGTCCTGTATGTACTGTAGTTAAATGTCCTGTATGTACTGTAGTTAAATGTTCTGTATGTACTGTAGTTAAATGTATGTTTTTAAAGGAAAGTCGCTCTCTGTTCAGCTCTCTGTAGCAGCAACATCAATCCTTTGTTTGCTGTAGATCTGAGGACTACATATCACTGTAGCTCTGAGGACTACACATCGCTGTAGATCTGAGGACTACATATCGCTGAAGCTCTGAGGACTACATATCGCTGTAGCTCTGAGGACTACATATCGCTGTAGCTCTGAGGACTACATATCGCTGTAGCTCTGAGGACTACATATCGCTGTAGCTCTGAGGACTACATATCGCTGTAGCTCTGAGGACTACATATCGCTGTAGCTCTGAGGACTACATATCGCTGAAGCTCTGAGGACTACATATCGCTGAAGCTCTGAGGACTACATATCGCTGAAGCTCTGAGGGCTACATATCGCTGTAGCTCTGAGGACTACATATCGCTGTAGCTCTGAGGACTACATATCGCTGTAGCTCTGAGGAGGACTACACATCGCTGTAGCTCTGAGGACTACACATCGCTACACATCGTAGCTCTGAGGACTACACATCGCCGTAGCTCTGAGGACTACACATCGCCGTAGCTCTGAGGACTACACATCGCCGTAGCTCTGAGGACTACACATCGCCGTAGCTCTGAGGACTACATATCGCTGTAGATCTGAGGACTACACATCGCTGTAGCTCTGAGGACTACAACAACTCACAATTAGGAGTCAAATGTACAATTTGCATTTCTTCTATAGCTCATTGAGTAATGACAATGTATTGATTCAGGGAAGTGTTTTTTCATTTTGGGACATGTTATTAAATCTACCAAAAATATGTTATTAAATCTACCAAAAATATGTTATTAAATCTAGATGGTGAATAATAGACTTGTGCTCGTCTCCTCTTGTCTCCACAGCCACACCTCATCCTGGAGGGTTCAAGTGCTTCACATGTAAAGATGCACCAGACAACTACGAATGCAATCGCTGGGCTCCGGACGTATACTGCCCACGAGGTAATTACAGTAAGGTATTTCTGGTATTTACAGCCTGCTCTGTATCTATCATCAAACCCTGTTTTTCAGACCCTCTCGACTCCGTCCAGAGCAGAAATATAAATTACAGGAAAATACCAGGCTGTAAAATGAAGGGTTATCAATGTTGTCTTTGCTGGTTTCTGTATCTTAAACATAGTGTATTTTACTTAAGCTGGACATGTTTAGATAAGAAATTGAATTGACAGGTTGTATAATTCCACAGGCTCTCTTCTTTTATATAGATATATGGTTGTCTACTAAATATCTGAAATAATTGTGAAGTTATTTGTTGCCTTAAAGATTTGATCTTAAAAGCACTTTCTTTGAGTTATTTACAAATGATAAATAGTAGTTTATCACATGAAATTTGAGGATTGGTTTAAATCACTGGAATCCATCTGAACCTCAGGCTCTTTCAGTGTTACCATTCACTTCAGTAAGAAGTAGATTAACACATGATATTGCTGTTGAAAAGTAAGCTACATTTGCGTTTACATTAACTGACATACAATAAATGTGAAAGTGATGTGTTTTTATCATCGTTCAACTTATTGCTCATTGGTCCGTTATTTCTCAGGATTCCATAGTGTCTGAACGTTAGATCAAATGTATCCATCTCTCAGCTGTTATTTCTCAGGATTCCATAGCGTCTGAACGTTAGATCAAATGTATCCATCTCTCAGCCGTTATTTCTCAGGATTCCATAGCGTCTGAACGTTAGATCACATGTATCCATCTCTCAGCCGTTATTTCTCAGGATTCCATAGTGTCTGAACGTTAGATCACATGTATCCATCTCTCAGCCGTTATTTCTCAGGATTCCATAGCGTCTGAACGTTAGATCAAATGTATCCATCTCTCAGCCGTTATTTCTCAGGATTCCATAGCGTCTGAACGTTAGATCAAATGTATCCATCTCTCAGCCGTTATTTCTCAGGATTCCATAGCGTCTGAACGTTAGATCAAATGTATCCATCTCTCAGCCGTTATTTCTCAGGATTCCATAGTGTCTGAACGTTAGATCACATGTATCCATCTCTCAGCTGTTATTTCTCAGGATTCCATAGTGTCTGAACGTTAGATCACATGTATCCATCTCTCAGCCGTTATTTCTCAGGATTCCATAGTGTCTGAACGTTAGATCACATGTATCCATCTCTCAGCTGTTATTTCTCAGGATTCCATAGTGTCTGAACGTTAGATCACATGTATCCATCTCTCAGCTGTTATTTCTCAGGATTCCATAGTGTCTGAACGTTAGATCACATGTATCCATCTCTCAGCCGTTATTTCTCAGGATTCCATAGTGTCTGAACGTTAGATCACATGTATCCATCTCTCAGCTGTTATTTCTCAGGATTCCATAGTGTCTGAACGTTAGATCACATGTATCCATCTCTCAGCCGTTATTTTCAGGATTCCATAGTGTCTGAACGTTAGATCACATGTATCCATCTCTCAGCTGTAAATATTGCAGATTGCACCTTTAGCGACAGTGTCTGTGTGTCTGACAGAGACCAGGTACTGCTACACCCTCCATGTGTTGGACGTCCAGGGGAACACTGTGTCTGTGACCAAACGCTGCGTGGCCCTGGCCCACTGTCTGTCTACAGGCTGCACCCAGGACAACCATGAAGGATACAAGGTCATTCAAGAAGCCTCTTTCCTTTCAATAACATTACATTTCTGACACGGCTGCTGAAGCAACTCCTAAATGTACACGTGCATTTCATTTACCAGGTGAGGGACTAACCAGGGGCAGTTATCAACGGGACACACATACAGCATGTATGGAAAGAAAGATGATGTTGGAACTTTTAGTAGTAATATTTGCAGTTCAGAATGTGGCTCTCTGCTCTGTGGTGTCTGGTGTGATTTACCACACTGTCAAGGTAATCTCCAGGCCCTGGTTTAGAATGATCTCACTTGGATAAGAATCTGTTCCCTTCTCAGCAGTTGTTATTTGAATGTCTTTCTGGAAATTCCTCTGTCTGTGTTCTGTTTGTGGACTGTCTGTAGTCTGTCTGTGTTCGGTCTTTAGTCTGTCTGTAGTTTGTATGGGTTCTGTCTGTAGTTTGTATGGGTTCTGTCTGTAGTTTGCATGTGTTCGGTCTGTAGTTTGTATGTGTTCGGTCTGTAGTTTGTATGTGTTCGGTCTGTAGTTTGTATGTGTTCGGTCTGTAGTTTGTATGTGTTCTGGTCTGTCTGTAGTTTGTATGTGTTCGGTCTGTAGTTTGTATGTGTTCTGTCTGTAGTTTGTATGTGTTCTGTCTGTTTGTAGTTTGTATGTAGTTGTGTTCTGTCTGTAGTTTGTATGTGTTCTCTCTGTAGTTTGTATGTGTTCTGTCTGTAGTTTGTATGTGTTCTGTCTGTATTTAGATTTTTGCTGAAAGCACCATTTCATCTATTCAAATTCTGTGTGCGTGTTAACGTACTAGGTGAATAAAGGTGATTCTATCTCTACTCCTGATTCCAGGTCTGCACTGCTTGCTGTGAAGGAAACATCTGTAACATGCAGTTGCCAAGAAACAAGACAGACGCCATCTTTTCCACCACCTCTCTCCTCCACAGCAGTAACGGTCTACTCACACACTACTGGCTGCTCACTGGCTGTCTGAGCTCCACCGTCATCAGCGTCATGCTATCCAACAGTCTATGACATCTAACACTCCTGCCGTCATCAGCATCATGCTATCCAACAGTCTATGACATTAACACTCCTGCCGTCATCAGTGTCATGCTATCCAACAGTCTATGACATCTAACACTCCTACCGTCATCAGTGTCATGCTATCCAACAGTCTATGACATCTAACACTCCTACCGTCATCAGTGTCATGCTATCCAACAGTCTATGACATCTAACACTCCTACCGTCATCAGTGTCATGCTATCCAACAGTCTATGACATCTAACACTCCTACCGTCATCAGCATCATGCTATCCAACAGTCTATGACATCTAACACTCCTACCGTCATCAGTGTCATGCTATCCAACAGTCTATGACATCTAACACTCCTACCGTCATCAGCGTCATGCTATCCAACAGTCTATGACATCTAACACTCCTACCGTCATCAGCGTCATGGTATCCAACACTCCTACAGTCATCAGCATCATGCTATCCAACAGTCTGACATCTAACACTCCTACCGTCATCAGCGTCATGCTATCCAACACTCCTACAGTCATCAGCATCATGCTATCCAACAGTCTATGACATCTAACACTCCTACCGTCATCAGTGTCATGCTATCCAACAGTCTATGACATTAACACTCCTGCCGTCATCAGCGTCATGCTATCCAACAGTCTATGACATCTAACACTCCTACCGTCATCAGCGTCATGCTATCCAACAGTCTATGACATCTAACACTCCTACCGTCACCAGCGTCATGCTATCCAACAGTCTATGACATCTAACACTCCTACCGTCATCAGCGTCATGCTATCCAACAGTCTATGATATATAACACTCCTACCGTCATCAGTGTCATGCTATCCAACAGTATATGACATCTAACACTCCTACCGTCATCAGTGTCATGCTATCCAACAGTCTATGACATCTAACACTCCTACCGTCATCAGCGTCATGCTATCCAACAGTCTATGACATCTAACACTCCTACCGTCATCAGCGTCATGCTATCCAACAGTCTATGACATCTAACACTCCTACCGTCATCAGCGTCATGCTATCCAACAGTCTATGACATCTAACACTCCTACTGTCATCAGCGTCATGCTATCCAACACTCCTACCGTCATCAGCATCATGCTATCCAACAGTCTATGACATCTAACACTCCAACCGTTATCAGCGTCATGCTATCCAACAGTCTGACATCTAACACTCCTACCGTCATCAGTGTCATGCTATCCAACAGTCTATCACATCTATCTAACACTCCTACCGTCATCAGCATCATGCTATCCAACAGTCTATGACATCTAACACTCCTACTGTCATCAGCGTCATGCTATCTAACACTCCACTGTCATCAGCATCATGCTATCCAACAGTCTATGACATCTAACACTCCTACCGTCATCAGTGTCATGCTATCCAACAGTCTGACATCTAACACTCCTACCGTCATCAGCGTCATGCTATCCAACAGTCTATGACATCTAACACTCCTACCGTCATCAGCGTCATGCTATCCAACAGTCTATGACATCTAACACTCCTACCGTCATCAGCGTCATGCTATCCAACAGTCTATGACATCTAACACTCCTACCGTCATCAGCGTCATGCTATCCAACAGTCTATGACATCTAACACTCCTACCGTCATCAGCGTCATGCTATCCAACAGTCTATGACATCTAACACTCCTTCTGCATGGTAGAGCAAGTAGATGTACAGTTTGATCACCAGATATTTGGTGTTATAATTTTATGAAGTTGCTTTTCTGTTGTTTAATCTATTTTTTAACCGAGACAGTATTGACGGAATCTTCTAGATTTTGTCTCATCGTAAGAAGTTCTCCTGTTATATTTACTGGATTCTATGTGCAGTATGTGATATATGTACATAGTATTTATTTTGTATAATACATTTAACAATTGTTAAATACCTGTAGTTAACATTGGATTCAGGTAGAATGAAAAGTGAACTAGGTTGCAGTGCAGTGTTTTTGTTCCTGGAGTCGTGTGATTGGTTGGTTTAGGCTGTGTGCCCACCATACCCATGAGACTGATGACTGATAATTTCCTCTCAACCCATTGGCTATCTGGCGCTGGAAGATATGACGTCAACCATAACACTACAACGTTGTAATGTTTCTGTATTTCTTACAGTTCTGTCCAATAGAAAGGTTGCCACTTATTGATTAGCATGTCATCTTGAGGATGATGGTCTAAACATCCTGTACAGATCCCATATACCAGGTTTGGTATACATTGTGTTCACCATTAAATGTATTATACCAGGTTTGGTATACATTGTGTTCACCATTAAATGTATTATACCAGGTTTGGTATACATTGTGTTCACCATTAAATGTATTGTTTGCCTGAACATGTTTCTACAGTATAAACAGTATCCACATAACCAGATAGTGTAGTTTGTGTAATGCAAGATATTTTAGATCCCACATGAGGCGTGTGGAGTCAGACTGAGGTAAGGTTTCACAGTTAAGGTAACATTAGGCAGAAATACAACGAAAGGTTTGGAGCTTAGAGGTGCAGAAAAAAAGGACCATTCTAACAGCCCTCTCTTTTTCTCACCTCTCTGCTTTCCTCTCCAGGAAGTAAAAAGGTAATGTCTTTCTCAGAGCCTCTGCATCCAGGAGGTGTAGTTTAAAAGCCTTGTGAAGGAGATTATGTTAAGCTGCAGGGGTGTTCATTTTAAAGGACATCCTTTATCTGATTCTGGCCGACAGACTGGATAGTCACAGTTCCAAACCAAACCCATCAGTCCTTCTCAAATCAGTGTTTAGCCTAAAGTTTTTAGAGGTGTGAAATGAGATGTTTCTCTTACCCAAACAACATACTCTTTGTCCTGGGAACACTTTACTAAAAGAGAAGGTCCAGAAGTCATATTTTTACTCCCAATCACGGCCAGTTGAGATACAGCCTGGATTCGAACACCTCTAGCACTGAGATGCAGAGTAACGCATTACCTCAAGGCCAGGCATATTCATTTCAATTTCTCCTAGTGTTTGTGTTCCCTAATTAGCGCTAGGAAATTAGCAAAGAGTTCATTGCATTGTCTACATTTCTAGTCGTATGCAAGGAGGACAGAGGACAAACTGAAAATCTCTTTTGGATTAGCTATTCATTATTTTGTTTAGTGTTGTGTGTTGCCTCACAAGTTGCTACTTTCGTACATACATTAGATGACTGAATGACTGAATGATGTGTGTACCATACCAGCAACATAGACATTTTAATTCATTATGGTGGAAACGTACAACAGACTCTTCCAAGACACCATATTTCTATTCCCATTGTGCGAGTGAAGGAAAACCCTGTACAGTAGCAATACTCTGTAGACACTCGATTAGTCTGAAAGTGTTAACTATATTAGACTAGATTCAATCCGTAGTGCTGAATTTGAGTGTTACAGCACGGTATAAATGTAAAGATTATTTCAGATTGAACTGAGATATGCAGCGTTTACCGTGAATGCGGAACATTGCCTTCGGAGCGATCACTCTTCAGCACCAAGGCCAGAAAAAGGGCCCTCAGTCAAAGGTAGCTAGGTGGTTTATTGGGTGTTTCTTTGGATCTCACAGTCAAAGGGATCTTCCTCAGTCAAGTCTTTATGATATCATCAGAGTCAACGTCAGATCGCAGCACTACTGTACGCAACCTACCTGTCTACTTCCAAGTACATAGTTATATAGCCTGGTCCCAGATCTGTTTGTGTCCTCTTACCAACTTAGGCAGCACTAACAGAACAACACAAACAGATCTGGGACCAGGTTAACATAGTTAGGCATGTGTCTGAAGACAACAAACCCATTAGAACTTCCTCTCCATGCTGGTGTGGTGAAGACAACGGCATAATGGGCAACGCTTTTCCTCCAAAACAATCCAGAGTGAACAAACAGAGGTCAGGGCACAAACAGTCTTTTGGATAGTGAGATACATCATTCTCACATGGTGATAACAAAATATAAAAACTAGTCCCCGTCTTCAAATGCACTTGACTGGCCTTGAAGTCTTTCCATGACGTCACTGTTAGCAGGTGCAGTGGTGAAAACAGTTCCAACAAACGTAGGTGTTCCCCTCAGGACGTGACGGATAACTGTGCAGGATCCAGAGGCCTCGATATGGAAACCTAGACGGCTCCACTCCTCCTCTTTGAGTAGTGGGTGGTTGGAGTGAGATCCAAAGAACTGTGGGACAAGACAAAGGAATGATGTGATGTGGTTGTCTTGAAGACTACATACTGTCTCCTGGAAAATATCTCAGATTGATGAAGCACAGTAAACAGTACATGAATATTACATATGTATTACACATTATATAGATATTTTGACATAAACAATTAATAAACAAATAAAAAACAGGTAGGAGAACAACTCACAGCTGATCCTGAAATGAAAACATCTAGTATCTGGGTCAAACTAACTGAAAACATCTAGAAGTCAAACTAACTGCCCAGAAAACCAGCTGTCTGTCAGTAGTCAAACTCACTGAGCAAAGCAGATTTCAGTAGTCAAACTTAGCACCACTAACAAAAACTGGTCAGAAAACTAACAGAAAAAACATCCATTATCTGTCAGTAGTCAAACTAACTGAAAACATCTAGTATCTGTCAGTAGTCAAACTAACTGAAATAACAGAAAATATCTAGTATCTGTCAGTAGTCAAACTCACTGAGTTAACAGACAAGAAAACAGTTCACCAATAAAGGGGAGGTACAGAGTAAGACCTTCAATAAGTACGCAGGCCTACAACCCTAAAAAAATGTGATGGAAAACATCTAGTATCAGAATCATTTACTGAAATTAGTATCACTGAATCCATATCAATGGGAAACAACCAGTGGACATTCCAACTCACTTTGTGAAGAAGCTGTTCTCTGTCGATCACTTCTTTGTCGATCACCTCACATCTCGTGTGTTTCACCGTGACAACAGTGATGGCGCTGGCTGGGGCCGAGGGGAAATAGGATTCAAACTCTAACAGAGGAAATGAAGAGACGTGTTACACATTCAACTGCTAGCTAGCCAATAGGCCTACAGAAAAGTCAGCTATCACCCACTTGGACAACATTAGTGACGTTAGCAATGCAGTTACTTCCCCTAGTGGACATGGCTGTGTGCAATATAAACTATCTGATGTGTGTGGGCTGCGGTTGATAAAACATGACATGAATGGGGGCCTCCCGGGTGGCGCAGTGGTTAAGGGCGCTGTACTGCAGCGCCAGCTGTGCCACCAGAGACTCTGGGTTCGCGCCCAGGCTCTGTCGCAACCAGCCGCGACCGGGAGGTCCGTGGCCTAGCAATTGGCCTAGCGTCGTCCGGGTTAGGGAGGGCTTGGCCGGTAGGGATATCCTTGTCTCATCACAACTCCTGTGGCAGGCCAGGTGCAGTGCACGGTGTTTCCTCCGACACATTGGTGCGGCTGGCTTCCGGGTTGGATGCGCGCTGTGTTAAGAAGCAGTGCGGCTTGGTTGGGTTGTGTATCGGAGGACACATGACTTTCAACCTTCGTCTCTTCCGAGCCGTACGGGAGTTGTAGCGATGAGACAAGATAGTAGCTACTAAACAATTTGATACCAAGAAATTGGGGAGAAAAAGGGGAAAAGAAAAAAACCTGACATGAATAGTTAATGTTATGATAAGTATGACTACACCATGCTACCTCTCTTCAGCAGCTCAGGACAGGTCTGTATAGAACAGTCCACATTGGGCTGATCAAAGTAGTGCTCTGCCTTGCGGACGCTCCTCGATAACATGTGACCAATTTTGCCCTACAAAGAAAAAACACGTATTCAACATATAACTCTACCAGTATGAAACATAATAGAAATGTTTTAAATTATATAAATATATTTTTGAAATGTTTAAGAATAATATCCATTTTTATTTACAATTGAATAAAGGACACGTTTCTTTTAGTTAAGGAGTTATTGTGAGTGACGTATTTACCTGAAACTCGCTGACAAACTGGGCCATTACAAACTCATGTCTCTCGTTGCTAGTAGCAGCAGTCAGAACATCAGGTACCGTCCTGTGGACTGGGCCTTTAATCCTCTGGTCTGCCATGCCTTCCAGGTGAAAGTCAAAGCCTGAGTTACCTGGCAACTGGAACCGCTGGTCCTGGGGGCCGAATGGTCCCATGTTCTCATCAGGCCATACTGTCCTAGGGCCTGGTAGGGAGAAAGAGGAGTATATTACAATAATGTTAAATCTGTTTGAAAATGTATGTTCTGCCTAACAGTAGCTGTAGTTATGTAAAGTTTGAGATCATTTTCTCAATTAAATTTTTATTGCATACAGTGCATTCGAAAAGTATTCAGACCCCATAACTTGTAACTAACCTTTTGTTGTGTTACAGCCTTATTCTAAAATTGATTAAATAGTTTTTTCCCCTCATCAATCTACACACAATACCCCATAATGACAAAGCAAAAAAAACAGAAATATCACATTTATAAAAAGTATTCAGACCCATTACTCAGTACTTTGCTAAAGCACCTTTGGCAGCAATTACAGCCTCGAGTCTTCTTGGGTATGACGCTACAATCTTGGCACACCTGTATATGGGGAGTTTATCCTATTTTCTCTGCAGATCCTCTCAAGGTCTATCGGGTTAGATGGGGAGCGTCACTGAACAGCTATTTTCAGGTCTCTCCAGAGATGTTCGATCGGGTTCATGTCCGGGCTCTGGCTGGGCCACTCAAGGACATTCAGAGACTTGTCCCGAAGCCACTCCTGCATTGTCTTGCTGTGTGCTAAGGGTTGTTGTCCTGTTGGAAGGTGAAACTTCACCCCAGTTTGAGGTCCTGAGCGCTCTGGAGAAAGTTTTCATCAAGGATCTCCCTGTACTTTTCTCCGTTCATCTTTCCCTCAAAAGTTTCCCAGTCCTTACCACTGAAAAACATCCCCACAGGCCAAATAGTTCAATCTTTCATCAGAAAGGGGAATCTTGTTTCTCATGGTCAGAGTCCTTTAGGTGCCTTTTGACAAACTCCAAACACGCTGTCATGCACCTTTTACTGAGGAGTTGCTTCCATCTGGCCACTCTACCATAAAGGCCATCAATTGAGTTTACCACAGGTGGACTCCAGACAAGTTGTAGAAACATCAAGGATGATCAGTGGAAACAGGATGCACATTAGCTCAATTTCAAGTCTCATAGAAAAGGGTTGGAAAACTTACGTAAATATGGTATTTCTGTTTGAATCTTTTTAATTAATTTGCACCGAAAGAATGTAACCTGTTTTCACTTTGTCATGATTGGGTGGTGTGTAGAGTAATGAGGGATTTAAAAAATATATAATACATTTTAGAATAAGTCTAACGTAACAAAATGTGGAAAATGGGAAGGGGTCTGAATACTTTCCGAACTCACTGTAATTACAATTCATAACTCAAAAACGCACAGGCCAAAATACGGTCACAGTTAGTCGAAAATAAACAAATGAACCAGTGTTGTGGTCGATATAGCAGTAGCCTACCTGAGTCTGAGTCCCCCCGTGACACGACAAAATAAGGCTCATCAGAACCAGCAGCTGAGAAGGTTCGTATCCAGCCCAACCTGAGTGCAGCTAGGGCCTGACGCCCTGACGACTGGGTCATCACCAGCCGGGCTCGGCCACACAGCACCTACACGGTTATTAATCAAATCAATCAGAGGAAAAGCGTCAAGCACCCTAGCTACAGTATTATAGCACAATACTATTACATTACCGTCTATTATGTGTTGTAATGTAAAGGTTTAGTACTTACACTAGTCATCCCGGTGGCCCTCTGTCACTAGTTTCACACCTGAAGATGTGGAAAGAAGATGAATACTACATGTGTGACTTTACATAATAGGACAGCTAATAAACCATGCAGCACAGACAGAATACAGCAGACAGTTGGGAAATATAATTGAATTGCTCAAACGTAAACTTGATATTGCAAGTTAGCTTGCACGGTTATATACTATGAGTGTTGTCTTAGCGATTGCGTCATATTGTTGTTTACTGCTATGCGTTTGACTATCTAGCAAGTTAAAAGGGACAAAAACAAGATGATACATACGAATTCGATACAGCTAACTAGTGTTGTTGTTGACAACTGGCAATGACAGACAGCCTGGCTATGTTGATTAGCTTGGTAGCTAAAAGAGCTGACATGCAAGTCCAGTCTTGTTTGTTTTGATCGGCTGCACTCTCACTTCCCGTTCGCGACAGACGTAAGTTTGAGATGACAATTTCATAGTTTTCAAAGTTACATTTCAATGTAAACATACACCATTACAACACGATGATATGCGTTAAGTTCCTGAAATATTCGAGTGAATGTGTGCTGTTTATGTAAAGGAACATAATGTTCTTACCTAATCAGACGACTATGTACGCTGCAGCACGTCCGCACCGTATGCGAGTTCACATGACTTGAGAACAGTATACGACGAGGGACAAACCGAGCAGTTTGATTGCATGTGTTATTAGAGGATGTCCGTCAGATGGCAGCATATCTACACGAATCAGGAAAAGTCATTAAAAAAATGTATAATGGAAAAAGCCCACCTAGGTCGACTGCTGTTCAATAAAATAACCTTGTTGAAATTGTGATAGCTATAATCACCAAAAAAGTAGTCTACTGATTACTAGACCTCTGTGCAGTAAGTAATATACTATTTGACAACTAAGGCATATCTTTTAGGGTATTGTAAATAATTATATTCAGCGACTCCATTCACCCGTCTCTCACTGAGCTGTAGGCTTGACCTCCCATAGAGATGTATTATTGCAGCCTCCCTCTTTATAATACATTATCATACAATCAGAAGGTATTTTCCTTTGCTGCCAATGATATAACCATACAGCCTACTCTATTGTGGACTGACCTTCCACCACCAGTAGACAGAGAGAAGCTGGATGTGAAGAGTCAATGTATTTTCCCCTGAGCAGACGCTTTCATCTAAACTGACTCAAAGTACCCTGAGTGCATACTGTACATTTATAGAATGTGTATGTGATCCATGTGGGAATTGAACCCACAACCTTGCCATTGCTAGCACCACACTCTTACCAACTGAGCCCTGAGTTCTGAATCTGATGACCACGACAGAGCTGAGAGCTAGCTAAGGTCAGTTGGGACAAGGGGGGACATTCGACGAGGGTATTAACATAGCCTTTCAGAGAGCCTGTCACTGTCAGGTCCCCTGTGGCCGGGAGGGTTGACACACTGAGTGACACTTTCCCAGAGCTGAGAGGAAGTGGAGTGGGGAGTTATGGGACTTTTGCTCCAGGGCTTTAGTGCTGGAGAAGGTCTCTCTCTTTCTCTTCCACCTGTCTTTCTCTCTCTCCCTGTCCCGTTCTCTCTCTTTCTCTGCGTGTGTTCATGTGACTGGTGTGCTTATCAATGTGTGTGTGAGTTCTCTCTCTCTCTCTCTCTCTCTCTCTCTCTCTCTCTCTCTCTCTCTCTCTCTCTCTCTCTCTCTCTCTCTCTCTCTCTCTCTCTCTCTCTCTCTCTCTCTCTCTCTCTCTCTCTCTCTCTCTCTCTCTCTCTCTCTCTCTCTCTCTCTCTCTCTCTCTCTCTCTTATGTGCAGATGCAGTGGAATGGTTATGCAGGGAGGCATCTGGAGGACTCAGCCTGCCTGTCAGAGTGTTTCCCTGGGATACATAAAGAATAGTACAGCACCACTCTCAGCACCACTCCAAACACTACATTATATTGGCATGGCATGCACTCTGGAGTCTAGAGGGGGTCCCACAGGGACAGGGCTGCTCTCTAACCAACAAACATGCAGAACACCTACTGAAGAACTTATATACAAGTTTTCAGGGGGAGGGGCTAAAAATGATGCAATATAGGCAATTGCGCATATTCACTGTGACTCCATGAAAATTACATCAAGGTTTGATTCTCTGCTATTAATGATTTTCAAAAGTAATTTTTACTTCAGCACAAAGTGCTTTCACAGTAGCTTTAGCAATGAGGTGGCCTTCGGAATCCTACGCAGACAAAGTTATGAGTCAGGCCGAAGGTTTATTCCTGTGCTGTCAAGCTGTCTGATAGGCCGTGCCAAGAATCAGCTATTTTCTTTCTATTGCCCATTTCATCCTCCTTGTGTGTTGTCATTAAACATTCCATCTTACTCTGGGGCATTGTATTCTGTTCATTCTATCTGCTTCAGGCAAATAACTCAAGTGATTTAGTTCCAGGGCAGAGAAATAGAACAGGCATAGCCACTCCATAGACATTTGACAGTACACTCATGGGTACACTCAATAGGGCCATAATGGTTGAAACGCTGCGGAACATTATAGACCTCTAGAATGTGTTGTGTTCTAAACTCCATCTGTCTTTGGAAACACGCAGAAACGTGGAGGATGATCAACCTTTTTCACAGCACCACAGAGAAGGAGCAACTTGAGTGCTTTTACCCACCCCTTTACACAACCTGTTCTCTCTCTCTCTCTCTCTCTCTCTCTCTCTCTCTCTCTCTCTCTCTCTCTCTCTCTCTCTCTCTCTCTCTCTCTCTCTCTCTCTCTCTCTCTCTCTCTCTCTCTCTCTCTCTCTCTCTCTCTCTCTCTCTCTCTCTCTCTCTCTCTCTCTCTCTCTCTCTCTCTCTCTCTCTCCTCTCTCTCTCTGTCTCTCCTCAAACCATGTGCCTGTCTTCTCCATCTGTCTTCTCCTCTCAGGGTTTTCCTCTCTGAATCTGGCTTTGCTTTGTCGTGTTGCAGCTAGCTACAGCTGACTGACTCAAACCATGTGTAATGTCTTGCCATCTGTCCCCTAACTCGCCCACCACCATCTCTGAATCCTGAGCTTTGCTTTCTCAGCTGGATGTGCCTGCTTCAGATGGAATGTTTACAACTCAGGGTTTTAGGCTGTAGGGTTTAGGTGTGGGTGTAGTGTTTAGGTGTGGTTGTAGTGTTTAGGTGTGGGTGTGGGTGTAGTGTTTAGGTGTGGGTGTAGTGTTTAGGTGTGGTTGAAGTGTTTAGGTGTGGTTGTAGTGTTTAGGTGTGGTTGTAGTGTTTAGGTGTAGCTGTGGTGTTTAGGTGTAGCTGTGGTGTTTAGGTTTAGCTGTAGGGTTTAGGTGTAGCTGTAGGGTTTAGGTGTGGTTGTAGTGTTTAGGTGTGGGTGTAGTGTTTAGGTGTGGTTGTAGTGTTTAGGTGTAGCTGTGGTGTTTAGGTGTAGCTGTAGGGTTTAGGTGTAGCTGTAGGGTTTAGGTGTGGTTGTAGTGTTTAGGTGTGGGTGTAGTGTTTAGGTGTGGTTGTAGTGTTTAGGTGTAGCTGTGGTGTTTAGGTGTAGCTGTAGGGTTTAGGTGTGGTTGTAGTGTTTAGGTGTGGGTGTAGTGTTTAGGTGTGGTTGTAGTGTTTAGGTGTAGCTGTAGTGTTTAGGTGTAGCTGTAGGGTTTAGGTGTGCTGTAGTGTTTAGGTGTGGGTGTAGTGTTTAGGTGTGGGTGTAGTGTTTAGGTGTGGTTGTAGTGTTTAGGTGTGGTTGTAGTGTTTAGGTGTGGCTGTAGGATTTAGGTGTGGGTGTAGTGTTTAGGTGTGGTTGTAGTGTTTAGGTGTGGGTGTGGGTATAGTGTTTAGGTGTGGTTGTAGTGTTTAGGTGTAGCTGTAGGGTTTAGGTGTGGCTGTAGGGTTTAGGTGTGGTTGTAGTGTTTAGGTGTGGGTGTAGTGTTTAGGTGTGGTTGTAGGGTTTAGGTGTGGGTGTAGTGTTTAGGTGTGGGTGTAGTGTTTAGGTGTGGTTGTAGTGTTTAGGTGTGGTTGTAGTGTTTAGGTTGGCTGTAGGTGGGTGTATGTTAGGTGTGGGTGTAGGGTTTAGGTGTGGTTGTAGTGTTTAGGTGTGAATAAACCAGCTGTATCTCATGTCCTTAGTAGGCCTGTGAATAAACCAGTGTTCTCATGTCCTTAGTAGGCCTGTTTAAACCAGCTGTATCTCATGTCCTTAGTAGGCCTGTGAATAAACCAGCTGTATCTCATGTCCTTAGTAGGCCTGTGAATAAACCAGCTGTATCTCATGTCCTTAGTAGGCCTGTGAATAAACCAGCTGTTCTCATATCCTTAGTAGGCCTGTGGTTTATCTCATATCCTTAGTAGGCCTGTAAACCAGCTGTTCTCATGTCCTTAGTAGGCCTGGGTGAATAAACCAGTGTTCTCATGTCCTTAGTAGGCCTGTGAATAAACCAGCTGTATCTCATGTCCTTAGTAGGCCTGTGAGTAAACCAGCTGTATCTCATGTCCTTAGTAGGCCTGTGAATAAACCAGCTTTATCTCATATGTTTAGTAGGCCTGTGAATAAACCAGTTTATCTCATATCCTTAGTAGGCCTTGAATAAACCAGCTGTTTAGGTGTAGGCTGTAGGGTTTAGGTGTGGCTGTAGGGTAAACCAGGTGTATGTTTATCCTTAGTAGGCCTGTGAATAAACCAGCTGTATCTCATATCCTTAGTAGGCCTGTGAATAAACCAGCTGTATTTCATATCCTTAGTAGGCCTGTGAATAAACCAGCTGTATCTCATGTCCTTAGTAGGCCTGTGAATAAACCAGCTGTATTTCATATCCTTAGTAGGCCTGTGAATAAACCAGCTGTATTCCATATCCTTAGTAGGTCTGTGAATAAACCAAATATGTGAATATAAACTCTTAGTAGTAAGATACAGTATATACTGTCTTTGTAGTTTGGGATTTATTTTCAATAAAACACTGCTGTCAGTATATATAAATGTAGTGAGCCAGCTAGCTAGGGGCCAGAGTGCACAATGTCAGCTCAGCAGTTTCCCCAGCAACCCCTAGTCCTCTTAGCTCCTGATTGGCCCATGGCCCTGAGATACAGTAAGCAGCCTTCTACAGAACATCTCTTTGTTCTACTTCTTTGATTTCTAAAGCTCTTCGGTGCATAGTCACCTGGAGGAGAGCGGTTTCCTTCCGATGCGGGCCAACTTGTCATCCTGTCAAAACAGTAAGAGCTCCTGCATCTAATTCACCTAGAATATGCTCGTGAAATGTGTTTGAGAGAATAACATCCTGGATGTGCTTGCTTATGGATCACTGGCTTCAACATGCAGGTAACTCTCAAACCAGGAGATTGGGATCTCCTAGTAAACAATCAGCTACACACACACACACACCTGACATCGACACAAGGGAACCTGGCCAAGTGGATGAGTCATGGGGTTAAATATTTGTGTTGACCAGCCTTAGGTTGTCACAGCTGAGATTTCTGGGTAGATAGAGGGTCAGCTAGAGAGATTGTCACAGCTGAGGTTTCTGGGTAGATAGAGGGTCAGCTAGAGAGATTGTCACAGCTGAGATTTCTGGGTAGATAGATGGTCAGCTAGAGAGATTGTCACAGCTGAGATTTCTGGGTAGATAGAGAGTCAGCTAGAGAGATTGTCACAGCTGAGATTTCTGGGTAGATAGAGAGTCAGCTAGAGAGATTGTCACAGCTGAGGTTTCTGGGTAGATAGAGGGTCAGCTAGAGAGATTGTCACAGCTGAGATTTCTGGGTAGATAGAGAGTCAGCTAGAGAGATTGTCACAGCTGAGGTTTCTGGGTAGATAGAGAGTCAGCTAGAGAGATTGTCACAGCTGAGGTTTCTGGGTAGATAGAGGGTCAGCTAGAGAGATTGTCACAGCTGAGGTTTCTGGGTAGATAGAGGGTCAGCTAGAGAGATTGTCACAGCTGAGGTTTCTGGGTAGATAGAGGGTCAGCTAGAGAGATTGTCACAGCTGAGGTTTCTGGGTAGATAGAGGGTCAGCTAGAGAGATTGTCACAGCTGAGGTTTCTGGGTAGATAGAGGGTCAGCTAGAGAGGACAACACATCTGCTTCTGGAGAGGCCAAGCAAAGGACAAACACAGCGGATAGAAAATAAATACAACATCAATGAATAATACTATGTTTGGGCGGTATACCATTTATACCGTATACCGGGATACTTTGAAATACTGATGGTATGATTTTCAATACCAGGGGTGCCTGCTATGCCACTGCTTATATCTTATATAAGTTAAGTGGTTACCGCTCAACCCTAAATCATACCGATATTAAAATAAACTACATGCTTCTCTGAGTGCCGAATTCCCATAAACTAGGTTCAACTGTTAATACACCTCCTTTTCCTTTATTTTTATGAAGAAAATAAAAACATATTATTAACTAAATTAGTTTCACTCCTATTGTCCTATCTGCTAACAATGCAGAATGCAACATGATAGCTGTAAGAGGAGTGAAAGTCTAATGTCATGTAATGTTCCTCAGGGCTGAATGGCGGAGGAGAGTATCATTATGACTGCAGCATGCACTGAGGGTGTGCTAGGGCTTCCCTGGTGTCAGGATTCACATAGCCTCTCTAACATGTACCCTCATGTCACATTAAACACTATACAGGCTTATGGGCTTTGGCATATCTGCTATAGGAGAGAAAGGGTGGCAATGCCATATACATGTACAAGAGGTGAAAAGGTGGTCTCATAACTGTAATGTTGTGATTGGGGTGAGGTGGTCTCATAACTGTAATATGTTGTGATTGGGGTGAGGTGGTCTCATAACTGTAATGTGTTGTGATTGGGGTGAGGTGGTCTCATAACTGTAATATGTTGTGATTGGGGTGAGGTGGTCTCATAACTGTAATATGTTGTGATTGGGGTGAGGTGGTCTCATAACTGTAATGTGTTGTGATTGGGGTGAGGTGGTCTCATAACTGTAATGTTGTGATTGGGGTGAGGTGGTCTCATAACTGTAATGTTGTGATTGGGGTGAGGTGGTCTCATAACTGTAATATGTTGTGATTGGGGTGAGGTGGTCTCATAACAGTAATGTGTTGTGATTGGGGTGAGGTGGTCTCATAACTGTAATATGTTGTGATTGGGGTGAGGTGGTCTCATAACTGTAATATGTTGTGATTGGGGTGAGGTGGTCTCATAACTGTAATATGTTGTGATTGGGGTGAGGTAGTCTCATAACTGTAATGTGTTGTGATTGGGGTGAGGTAGTCTCATAACTGTAATGTTGTGATTGGGGTGAGGTGGTCTCATAACTGTAATGTTGTGATTGGGGTGAGGTGGTCTCATAACTGTAATGTTGTGATTGGGGTGAGGTGGTCTCATAACTGTAATGTTGTGATTGGGGTGAGGTGGTCTCATAACTGTAATGTTGTGATTGGGGTGAGGTGGTCTCATAACTGTAATGTGATTGGGGTGAGGTGGTCTCATAACAGTAATGTGTTGTGATTGGGGTGAGGTAGTCTCATAACTGTAATATGTTGTGATTGGGGTGAGGTGGTCTCATAACTGTAATATGTTGTGATTGGGGGTGAGGTAGTCTCATAACTGTAATGTTGTGATTGGGGTGAGGTGGTCTCATAACAGTAATGTGTTGTGATTGGGGTGAGGTGGTCTCATAACTGTAATGTGATTGGGGTGAGGTGGTCTCATAACTGTAATGTTGTGATTGGGGTGAGGTGGTCTCATAACTGTAATGTTGTGATTGGGGTGAGGTGGTCTCATAACTGTAATGTTGTGATTGGGGTGAGGTGGTCTCATAACTGTAATGTGATTGGGGTGAGGTGGTCTCATAACAGTAATGTGTTGTGATTGGGGTGAGGTGGTCTCATAACTGTAATATGTTGTGATTGGGGTGAGGTGGTCTCATAACTGTAATATGTTGTGATTGGGGTGAGGTGGTCTCATAACTGTAATGTGTTGTGATTGGGGTGAGGTGGTCTCATAACTGTAATGTTGTGATTGGGGTGAGGTGGTCTCATAACTGTAATGTGATTGGGGTGAGGTGGTCTCATAACTGTAATGTGTTGTGATTGGGGTGAGGTGGTCTCATAACTGTAATGTGTTGTGATTGGGGTGAGGTGGTCTCATAACTGTAATGTTGTGATTGGGGTGAGGTGGTCTCATAACTGTAATGTGTTGTGATTGGGGTGAGGTGGTCTCATAACTGTAATGTGTTGTGATTGGGGTGAGGTGGTCTCATAACTGTAATGTTGTGATTGGGGTGAGGTGGTCTCATAACTGTAATGTTGTGATTGGGGTGAGGTGGTCTCATAACTGTAATGTTGTGATTGGGGTGAGGTGGTCTCATAACTGTAATGTGATTGGGGTGAGTAATGTGTGATTGGGGTGAGGTGGTCTCATAACTGTAATGTGTTGTGATTCTCATAACAGGGTTGTGATTGGGGTGAGGTGGTCTCATAACTGTAATATGTTGTGATTGGGGTGAGGTGGTCTCATAACTGTAATATGTTGTGATTGGGGGTGAGAGGTAGTCTCATAACTGTAATGTTGTGATTGGGGTGAGGTGGTCTCATAACAGTAATGTGTTGTGATTGGGGTGAGGTGGTCTCATAACTGTAATGTGATTGGGGTGAGGTGGTCTCATAACTGTAATGTTGTGATTGGGGTGAGGTGGTCTCATAACTGTAATGTTGTGATTGGGGTGAGGTGGTCTCATAACTGTAATGTTGTGATTGGGGTGAGGTGGTCTCATAACTGTAATGTGATTGGGGTGAGGTGGTCTCATAACAGTAATGTGTTGTGATTGGGGTGAGGTAGTCTCATAACTGTAATATGTTGTGATTGGGGTGAGGTGGTCTCATAACTGTAATATGTTGTGATTGGGGTGAGGTGGTCTCATAACTGTAATGTGTTGTGATTGGGGTGAGGTGGTCTCATAACTGTAATGTTGTGATTGGGGTGAGGTGGTCTCATAACTGTAATGTGATTGGGGTGAGGTGGTCTCATAACTGTAATGTGTTGTGATTGGGGTGAGGTGGTCTCATAACTGTAATGTGTTGTGATTGGGGTGAGGTGGTCTCATAACTGTAATGTTGTGATTGGGGTGAGGTGGTCTCATAACTGTAATGTGTTGTGATTGGGGTGAGGTGGTCTCATAACTGTAATGTGTTGTGATTGGGGTGAGGTGGTCTCATAACTGTAATGTGATTGGGGTGAGGTGGTCTCATAACTGTAATGTTGTGATTGGGGTGAGGTGGTCTCATAACTGTAATGTTGTGATTGGGGTGAGGTGGTCTCGTAACTGTAATGTTGTGATTGGGGTGAGGTGGTCTCGTAACTGTAATGTTGTGATTGGGGTGAGGTGGTTTCATAACAGTAATGTGTTGTGATTGGGGTGAGGTGGTCTCATAACAGTAATGTGTTGTGATTGGGGTGAGGTGGTCTCATAACTGTAATGTGATTGGGGTGAGGTGGTCTCATAACTGTAATGTTGTGATTGGGGTGAGGTGGTCTCAAACTGTAATGTGATTGGGGTGAGGTGGTCTCATAACTGTAATGTTGTGATTGGGGTGAGGTGGTCTCATAACTGTAATGTTGTGATTGGGGTGAGGTGGTCTCGTAACTGTAATGTTGTGATTGGGGTGAGGTGGTCTCGTAACTGTAATGTTGTGATTGGGGTGGTGAGGTGGTCTCATAACAGTAATGTGTTGTGATTGGGGTGAGGTGGTCTCATAACAGTAATGTGTTGTGATTGGGGTGAGGTGGTCTCATAACTGTAATGTGATTGGGGTGAGGTGGTCTCATAACTGTAATGTGATTGGGGTGAGGTGGTCTCATAACTGTAATGTTGTGATTGGGGTGAGGTGGTCTCATAACTGTAATGTTGATTGGGGTGAGGTGGTCTCATAACTGTAATGTGATTGGGGTGAGGTGGTCTCATAACTGTAATGTGATTGGGGTGATGGGGATTGGGGTGAGGTGGTCTCATAACTGTAATGTGATTGGGGTGAGGTGGTCTCATAACTGTAACATGTTGTGATTGGGGTGAGGTGGTCTCATAACTGTAATGTTGTGATTGGGGTGAGGTGGTCTCGTAACTGTAATGTTGTGATTGGGGTGAGGTGGTCTCATAACTGTAACATGTTGTGATTGGGGCGAGGGAGTGATAGGGAGGGGGTGTGAGGACGTTATTAAAACCCCGTGCCTAAGGGTCTTTGGTCTTCACACCAAACTTTAGAAAAACATCTGTCACTATCATTCCAACATGAACAGCTGAAACAAACCAAGCGGTGCGGCCTGTATGGATCGTTCACAACAGACAATGGATAAAATATACATGTGAGGTTATTAATACAATTATTACTAATATGATTCATTTATCAAAGTGTGCTTTTACAGTGTGTAGATAACATAGTGTAACTAATAGCTTTATGATGCTGGACAGTGGATCAGGGTTGCAACTGCTACTGTACATGAGAGGCTATACTGATACACTGATCTCAACAGATATTGATGTGTGCTGCAATCTGTCTCTTTGGTTGTAGCATCATGCTCTCTCTGGTGATCAGCATCCTGCTTGAAAGTGACTTACACGGACCACAGGGGGCTGTGGAACAATGGTAAGAAGGTCTGAAACAGCCAGATGACATCACACAGCACCCCACATCCCAACACCAAGCCATGGTAACATCACACAGCACCCCACATCCCAACACCAAGCCATGGTAACATCACACAGCACCCCACATCCCAACACCAAGCCATGGTAACATCACACAGCACCCCACATCCCAACACCAAGCCATGGTAACATCACACAGCACCCCACATCCCAACACCAAGCCATGGTAACATCACACAGCACCCCACATCCCAACACCAAGCCATGGTAACATCACACAGCACCCCACATCCCAACACCAAGCCATGGTAACATCACACAGCACCCCACATCCCAACACCAAGCCATGGTAACATCACACAGCACCCCACATCCCAACACCAAGCCATGGTAACATCACACAGCACCCCACATCCCAACACCAAGCCATGGTAACATCACACAGCACCCCAACATCCCAACACCAAGCCATGGTAACATCACACAGCACCCCACATCCCAACACCAAGCCATGGTAACATCACACAGCACCCCACATCCCAACACCAAGCCATGGTAACATCACACAGCACCCCAATCCCAACACCAAGCCATGGTAACATCACACAGCACCCCACATCCCAACACCAAGCCATGGTAACATCACACAGCACCCCACATCCCAACACCAAGCCATGGTAACATCACACAGCACCCCACATCCCAACACCAAGCCATGGTAACATCACACAGCACCCCACATCCCAACACCAAGCCATGGTAACATCACACAGCACCCCACATCCCAACACCAAGCCATGGTAACATCACACAGCACCCCACATCCCAACACCAAGCCATGGTAACATCACACAGCACCCCACATCCCAACACCAAGCCATGGTAACATCACACAGCACCCCACATCCCAACACCAAGCCATGGTAACATCACACAGCACCCCACATCCCAACACCAAGCCATGGTAACATCACACAGCACCCCATCCCAACATCCCAACACCAAGCACCCCACATCCCAACACCATGGTAGCATCACACAGCACCCCACATCCCAACACCAAGCCATGGTAACATCACACAGCACCCCACATCCCAACACCAAGCCATGGTAACATCACACAGCACCCCAACATCCCAACACCAAGCCATGGTAGCATCACACAGCACCCCACATCCCAACACCAAGCCATGGTAACATCACACAGCACCCCACATCCCAACACCAAGCCATGGTAACATCACACAGCACCCCACATCCCAACACCAAGCCATGGTAACATCACACAGCACCCCACATCCCAACACCAAGCCATGGTAACATCACACAGCACCCCACATCCCAACACCAAGCCATGGTAACATCACACAGCACCCCACATCCCAACACCAAGCCATGGTAAACATCACACAGCACCCCACATCCCAACACCAAGCCATGGTAGGTAACATCACACAGCACCCCACATCCCAACACCAAGCCATGGTAGGTAACATCACACAGCACCCCACATCCCAACACCAAGCCATGGTAACATCACACAGCACCCCACATCCCAACACCAAGCCATGGTAGCATCACACAGCACACATCCCAACACCAAGCCATGGTAACATCACACAGCACCCCACATCCCAACACCAAGCCATGGTAACATCACACAGCACCCCACATCCCAACACCAAGCCATGGTAACATCACACAGTACCCCACATCCCAACACAGCACCACATCCCAACACCAAGCCATGGTAACATCACACAGCACCCCACATCCCAACACCAAGCCATGGTAACATCACACAGCACCCCCACATCCCAACACCAAGCCATGGTAGGCACCCCACATCCCAACATCACACAGCACCCCACATCCCAACACCAAGCCATGGTAACATCACACAGCACCCCACATCCCAACACCAAGCCATGGTAGCATCACACAGCACCCCACATCCCAACACCAAGCCATGGTAACATCACACAGCACCCCAACATCCCAACACCAAGCCATGGTAACATCACACAGCACCCCACATCCCAACACCAAGCCATGGTAGGTAACATCACACAGCACCCCAACATCCCAACACCAAGCCATGGTAACATCACACAGCACCCCACATCCCAACACCAAGCCATGGTAACATCACACAGCACCCCACATCCCAACACCAAGCCATGGTAGGTAACATCACACAGCACCCCAACATCCCAACACCAAGCCATGGTAACATCACACAGCACCCCACATCCCAACACCAAGCCATGGTAACATCACACAGCACCCCACATCCCAACACCAAGCCATGGTAACATCACACAGCACCCCACATCCCAACACCAAGCCATGGTAGCATCACATGAGGTTTCCAGATAACTGTAATAATCATCATTAGGATGAATGAAGAAACCCCTCAGGCCTGGAACAACATAGCTGGATGGTTTACAGTAAACTAACAGGAGACCTAAAGGAGAAGCTGGATGGTTTACAGTAAACTAACAGGAGACCTATAGGAGGAGCTGGATGGTTTACAGTAAACTAACAGGAGACCTATAGGAGAAGATGGATGGTTTACAGTAAACTAACAGGAGACCTATAGGAGAAGCTGGATGGTTTACAGTAAACTAACAGGAGACCTATAGGAGGAGCTGGATGGTTTACAGTAAACTAACAGGAGACCTATAGGAGGAGCTGGATGGTTTACAGTAAACTAACAGGAGACCTAAAGGAGGAGCTGGATGGTTTACAGTAAACTAACAGGAGACCTATAGGAGGAGCTGGATGGTTTACAGTAAACTAACAGGAGACCTATAGGAGAAGGGTCAGCGGAGCTCCAAGTTAGTCCACTTAGCTAGTCTCCTATTAGTAGACTCCCTGTCATTCTGAATATGTGCCCCATCAGCCTAGTGCTCCTCATCAGACATACACTGACTGTATCCTACTGGCTGCCACTGCTCAGTACTCAGCGCTCATCAGCCTCACATTAACATAATGTTAGTGTCAGCTCACGTCAACGCTCTCTCACTGAACTGTTACTGTACTGTCATCAACTCTGATTGGGATGACAACGTTTGGCCACAGGGCAGACAGATCAGAGAGTTTAGTTCATTAACGAGCTTTGGGACTCTATGCACCAGGTTCTGAAGGATGGAGGGAAGGAGGGAGGGAGGGAGGCTGGGAGGGAAGGAAGGAAGGAAGGAAGGAGGGAGGCTGGGAGGGAGGGAGGGAAGGGGGAGGCTGGGAGGCTGGGAGGGAGGAAGGGGAAGGAGGGAGGGAGGGAGGGAGGGAGGGAGGGAGGGAGGGAGGGAGGGAGGGAGGGAGGGAGGGAGGGAGGGAGGGAGGGAGGGAGGGAGGGAGGGAGGGAGGGAGGCTGGGAGTGGGGGAGGGAGCAGAAAGTACAATTATTGTACTGTAGTCAGCTATCTAACCTACTGAAAAGACCATAATGCTAAGCCTGTTTGATCCAGTCCTGTCTCAACACCAAGTTAATATACTGTCCCTTCCAGGTCTATTTCTACACATTACCCCGGTGTACTCTGAACCCATGAAACCATGTGCTGGAGACACATCTCCTGTTATGAACAGAGCAAACATTGAATACATGGTCAGAGCCTGCTGTGCTTCCAGGTTAAAGGTTAAGTAGGATGCTGTGTTTACAGAGAACTGTTGGTTTCCTTTGAAGACCGTGTCACATGGTATGATGCTGAACGATCTCCTCTCTTCTTGTGAGCGCTAGTCTGTGTTTAGAAGCATGGCGGTTGGTTGGTTCATCCTCTGCCTTTAACTACATTAATTAGAAGGCTGTATGTATGTTGGCATACATGAGTCCTCTTAATTTGAGATACTCTCTTTTGGGTTTAGGTTTGGCATACTTTACATTTTTGTGTCTTTAGAACACATTCTGAGCATTGAAGATTTACATCATGATTATACTGCTCTGTGGTCCAGATTTAGAATTCTGTTTCTGAGATATAATATGTGATCTGACGTAGAAAGAGCTTTCAGTCATGTCAAGGATGGTTTGGACTGGAGGGATATTTAACTTGAAGTTATGTCCATGGACAGTTACAGCACCTCTGGTGTCCCTTGAGTTTCCCAGCCAGGCAGGCAGGCAGGCCGGCATCCATGGCAGGCTGGCTGGCAGGCAGGCAGGCAGGCAGGCCGGCACCCATGGCAGGCTGGCTGGCAGGCAGGCAGGCTGGCACCCATGGCAGGCAGGGGTTT
Source organism: Oncorhynchus tshawytscha (assembly GCF_018296145.1). Classification (NCBI taxonomy): domain Eukaryota; kingdom Metazoa; phylum Chordata; class Actinopteri; order Salmoniformes; family Salmonidae; genus Oncorhynchus; species Oncorhynchus tshawytscha. The sequence continues at coordinate 9,760 of NW_024608656.1, read as the reverse complement.
CAACAGTGCTGCTATGGAGGTCACCACGTCCCCTGACTCACTGATCAGGCTCAGTAGGACAGAGGTCCTGTCTATCTTTGGCAAGGTCACCAACTACGCCTGTAGCTAATTGGATGAGTCTCTACAGTTCTACTGCAATTTGAAAAATGTATTCTTGACAGTTCACACCAAAATGTCCACAGCACATCTATCTGTAAAAAGAAAGAAGCTAATGAACATTTAAAATGAGAAAGCTATTTTTCATGTCAAAAGATCTAACATCGGCAAAAACAGATCGTGATCAAGTGTTTACAAGAAAATCCAAACAGACTGATGATAATAATATTGGTCTGTATCACTCTTTCCTTTTATTAATACAAAAGTTGAGCATACAGTAAAAAACAGTAAAAAAAAGTTGAACATACAGTAAAACTAGTTGAATATACAGAAAAACTAGTTGACCATACAGTAAAACTAGTTGACCATACAGTAAAACAAGTTGAATATACAGTAAAACTAGTTGACCATACAGTAAAATGAGTTGAATATACAGTAACAACTAGTTGAATATACAGTAAAACTAGTTCAACATACAGTAAAACTAGTTGAATATACAGTAAACCTAGTTCACTATACAGTAAACCTAGTTCACTATACAGTAAAACTAATTAACCATACAGTAAAAACTAGTTGAATATACAGTAAAACTTGTTGAATATACAGTAAAACTAGTTAACCATACAGTAAAAACTAGTTGAATATACAGTAAAACTTGTTGAATATACAGTAAAACTAGTTAACCATACAGTAAAACTAGTTGAACATACAGTAAAACTAGTTGAATATACAGTAAAACTAGTTTACAAAGTCAATTCCAAAAGCCACTTTCTTATAATGTCAGTTTGAAAGGAACGCCATCTCACAGGGATGTGAGTGAAGCCCAGTGCACCTGAGAGCAATATGGCTGCTGTGGTTGTTGTTTCGTTTGGCCCCAAAGGTCCAACTGCTGACTGTTGGGCTTTCTGTTGTGATGGACCTCACTATCCTGCCACAGCCAATCTAGCTCCACTCTGATAGCTCTCTCTCTCTCTCTCTCTCTCTCTCTCTCTCTCTCTCTCTCTCTCTCTCTCTCTCTCTCTCTCTCTCTCTCTCTCTCTCTCTCTCTCTCTCTCGTACTCCAACCCACCAGTCTGAGCAGAACGTAGAGAGGTAGTCTCGCTCTGCTGTGTAGGCAGGGCAGAGTGGCTGTCCTTGATGGAGGGCTTACATGTGTGTCTTATGTGATTCAATAGTATTGTAAAGGAGTCACAATCAGCTATTAGAGAAATGATTTCCCAGCAGAGCCTATACGTGCTGCAGCAGTTCAGGTCACAGGTTGCCTTCATGGTCTCATTAGGATTATTGTTGCTGATGTCAACTACAGATTCACAGATTCTACTGTACACATTCTACTTCCTCTTTATCACCTTTCAAACTGCTAACATGAAAATAATGGATGAGTGTCTTGTGTTTCATACTGTATGTGTGTCCTTCAGTCTTCCCTACAACACATTATGTTGCCCCCCTCCAGTTTGTCACCATTACAGCCCTGCCGTGAGGGAGCGCAAAGCAGCCTGTCAGAACCTATTCACCACTCACATCTGGCCTGCCACTCTGAGGTCCCTGCTCCAGGGGAGGACAGGTGGAGGAGAGGGGGATGAGGGAGAGATGAGGGGGGGGGTGTAGGATTAGGAGGAGGAGAGGGCCAGTGGCCCAGCTCTCCCATGTGTCATCTCTCCAGACTGTTTGTGTGGTGCAGGCGTCTGTTCCGAGGGTGGTTCCTCTCTAACTCTCAGAGCTCTGATAGCACCAGTACTGCAGACATGAAACAAACAGATAAGCTTCACACATTTCTGAATATGTTTCAAATAAGAAAGGAAATATTTATGTTGAAATAAGTAGAAAATAATTGTTTGACTCTTATCTTCTTTGGGCAGTTGAAGTCTGAGAGGGTTGCATAATCTTTCTTTCCTTCTTAAAAGTCCTCATTGAATTGGATCTTCTGAACGGTAAATCAGGTATCCTTATCAGGTCCAAACCTGGTCCACCACTATCCGTCCATGAGAGGATATTGGACTGTGGGATTTGAGGATTAGTTTGTTGTCCCATTCCAGCCTGCAGGAGAGGAGATCATGGCCATGACAGTCACCTGTTTTCATCACAACACTGATCTCCTCTGGCTTCCACCCCAGAGAGATTGAAGTTGGAGCTTTGATTGGAGCGGTGTGTGTGAATGTGTGTGTGTATGTTTTGTGTGTGTGTGTGTGTGTGTGTGTGTGTGTGTGTGTGTGTGTGTGTGTGTGTGTGTGTGTTTGTGTGTGTGTGTGTGTGTGTGTGTGTGTGTGTGTGTGTGTGTGTGTGTGTGTGTGTGTGTGTGTGTGTGTGTGTGTGTGTGTGTGTGTGTGTGTGTGTGTGTGTGTGTGTGTGTGTGTGTGTGTGTGTGTGTGTGTGTATGTTTGTGTGTGTGTGTGTGTGTGTGTGTGTGTGTGTGTGTGTGTGTTGTGTGTGTGTGTGTGTGTGTGTGTTTTGGATTGGAGCGCTGCTACGGTATAGGTTCTCTCCAGGACGTGTGCTGGATTTGGTGCACACCACTCAGACTGGGGTCCTTATCAATAATGATCAGTGGGTTAACACGTTGATCAGGGGCTGGGGGAAGATAAACCATGTATTGATTGACAGACCCCTGGAAGGTGGTCCAGATTATTGATTGAGCCAGAAGCCAATTCCTGACTCCAAGGTGCACTGGGGGGCCAATCAATATGATTCTTCTAGTTGAACACATTTTTCAACCAATCTGATTTCCCCCGAAAATGGGTTTGAAATATTGGACATCGGCCTCTGTTTTCTCAATCATTTTACTGCAAAGCCGGAGGTTATGTTGAAGATTCTCAAAGTTCACTTCTTGTTTTCTCGGTAAGTGAGAAAACCAAAATGTAGCCTTTCAATTATCTTTGTTGTATAAAGACTTCACATTTATTTTACTTCCTCTTTTAACCCAAACACATACCGCTCCCAGACACACATTCAATTCTTCTTTTAACCCCAAACACATACCGCTCCCAGACACACATTCAATTCTTCTTTTAACCCCAAACACATACCGCTCCCAGACACACATTCAATTCTTCTTTTAACCCCAAACACATACCACTCCCAGACACACATTCAATTCTTCTTTTAACCCCAAACACATACCGCTCCCAGACACACATTCAATTCTTCTTTTAACCCCAAACACATACCGCTCCCAGACACACATTCAATTCTTCTTTTAACCCCAAACACATACCGCTCCCAGACACACATTCAATTCTTCTTTTAACCCCAAACACATACCGCTCCCAGACACACATTCAATTCTTCTTTTAACCCCAAACACATACCGCTCCCAGACACACATTCAATTCTTCTTTTAACCCCAAACACATACCAAAAGACACACATTCAATTCTTCTTTTAACCCCAAACACATACCGCTCCCAGACACACATTCAATTCTTCTTTTAACCCCAAACACATACCGCTCCCAGACACACATTCAATTCTTCTTTTAACCCCAAACACATACCGCTCCCAGACACACATTCAATTCTTCTTTTAACCCCAAACACATACCGCTCCCAGACACACATTCAATTCTTCTTTTAACCCCAAACACATACCGCTCCCAGACACACATTCAATTCTTCTTTTAACCCCAAACACATACCGCTCCCAGACACACATTCAATTCTTCTTTTAACCCCAAACACATACCGCTCCCAGACACACATTCAATTCTTCTTTTAACCCCAAACACATACCGCTCCCAGACACACATTCAATTCTTCTTTTAACCCCAAACACATACCGCTCCCAGACACACATTCAATTCTTCTTTTAACCCCAAACACATACCGCTCCCAGACACACATTCAATTCTTCTTTTAACCCCAAACACATACCGCTCCCAGACACACATTCAATTCTTCTTTTAACCCCAAACACATACCGCTCCCAGACACACATTCAATTCTTCTTTTAACCCCAAACACATACCGCTCCCAGACACACATTCAATTCTTCTTTTAACCCCAAACACATACCGCTCCCAGACACACATTCAATTCTTCTTTTAACCCCAAACACATACCGCTCCCAGACACACATTCAATTCTTCTTTTAACCCCAAACACATACCGCTCCCAGACACACATTCAATTCTTCTTTTAACCCCAAACACATACCGCTCCCAGACACACATTCAATTCTTCTTTTAACCCCAAACACATACCGCTCCCAGACACACATTCAATTCTTCTTTTAACCCCAAACACATACCGCTCCCAGACACACATTCAATTCTTCTTTTAACCCCAAACACATACCGCTCCCAGACACACATTCAATTCTTCTTTTAACCCCAAACACATACCGCTCCCAGACACACATTCAATTCTTCTTTTAACCCCAAACACATACCGCTCCCAGACACACATTCAATTCTTCTTTTCTGTCTGTGTGAAGTAAAAATGATTCAGCGAGGTGAGGGTGTTGGTTCTAATAGATTGGTGTGATCTTGTGTTGTCCCCAGTTTATCAATAACACCAGTCCCACAGTATGGGGATACATCTCACCTTCTGACTCCCTGTCGTCTGCAGACATACCAGCCCAGGAACTGCTTCCGTCCTGCACCAGCTGAGCCATACAAAAATAAACTATTTAATTATGTTTCTAACGCCTGCATTTGTTTTCTATACAGGTTCATTTAATTGTTGCTGTTCATGTTTTTTTGTGTGTTTCTTTTATATAAATGCATATTATGCTGAATGAGATCAACACAAATACACAGTCTGCATTTTTCCAGTATGCCCAGCAGGTTGGTGCAGCCCATGAACCTGAACACTGCTTCAGGAGATGATCAGATATTCCCTTTACTGTGTTGCCTCCAGCAGGAAGACATAATATGTAAACTAGCCTGTTCAGTTTTCAAGTGCCATGTTTAAAGTGATATTCCTAGATAGGTTGCCTAAATACTTTAGTATGTGGCATCGAACAGAACAATATTGAATGGAAAACTGATGCTAGAAACGGTTGGCTGTAAATAATCATATTTACAGAATCACCTTTTCTACAGCGTAGAGGGTCCCATAGGACGGCTCGTTTAAAGCCTCTGGAATTCCTCAATATTGAGGATTATTTACAGTATAGGTCAGCATCATCTGCCCTTTCAATTCTCTTTCAACTCAGCATCATCAGAATAATCAAAGGGCATATACATAATTTATATTTGTCTGTTTGGTAGTGCGTGCCAAGTGCATCTCTCTACTCCTCAGCCTCTTTCTCCACTTTGTGATGTCTTCTAGCCTATCATGATAACAGTGCCGATTCTAGCGTTTTGGGGGCCCTAAGTGAGATTTGGTTGGGAGGCCCCCCCACCTCGCTGTAAAACGTTTTAGTCTGTGGAGAGACAAATGTACGTTTTATAGTTCATTTGCTGCAATTCTACACATTTCGCCATGGGGCGAAGAGAACATTTAGCTATTTTATAAAACATTTAATGTAATTCTACTCATTTTGCCACGAGGCAGAGAGAGAAAATATTCAGTTTTACACTCAATTTCCTGAAATTCGACCCATTTTGTTTGCATTTTTACATCTCATTTCCTACAATTCTAAACCTTTGACCTTGACTTAAGCCATGTTTATGTGATATCTGAGTGAGAATGACTAACAAAATCACGGGGGCCCCCTGGAGGTCAGGACACCTGGGCATGTGACCTGTGTGCCCGGTCGGTATTTGGCCATGATTACGTTTAGATAGCTGGCTAGACTAACTACTAGTCTACAAATGTACATGGCTAATTGTCAGCTAATTGAGTGACTGACATAGCAAGAGAAAAACTGCTGATGCACAAACACATTTTGAAATTGGACCTGGTGTATTCTACTATTCTTACCCTCAATAGTAAGTTGAGACTCTGACTGAGTCGGGGGCCCCCTATCGGCCGGGGGCCCTAAGTGACCGCTTATGTAGCTCCTGCCTAGAGCCGGGCCTGTATGATAATCACACCCCTGTCTTTCCCTTGATAATAAACCTAAGACTCTTTGGGGGGGGTTCACCAGCTTATAACAGTATTGTAGTCTACACGCAGCAACCTCGACTCCAGGTTGGTTTTGATCATTGCCTTTTCCTACGGACTACACGCTCCTGTCTTTGACTGTTCCCCAGTAGTAGGGGCCACCTGCTGCAAATGCTGCAGAGCACAAAGGGAGGTAGGCACCATGCTCTGTGAAGGGGGGTGGCCATGCCATGTTCTGTGAAAGTGAGTGGCCATGCCATGCTCTGTGAAGGGGAATGGCCATGCCATGCTCTGTGAATCCATGCAGCTACCTGATGGTAATAGGACCAGATCAGAGACACCAGTCAAATTAGGTCACTGATCATCAGATCACTTCCCCCATCTGACCAGGGAAAGGTCAGTGGTCTCACCTTCTAAAACACTAACACGTTGCCCTGGTAACCCACAACCCACTACATTGTTCTTAACGGACCTGCCTGGTCAAATAAAGGTCAAATAAAATGAAGTATAGTCAAACACAACCCCTCCATGACCAGGTAACTAGACAGCTAGATCACTAACACACTCCTGTACTGTACTATAGCAGTCACCTGGTAACCCACTCCTGTACCGTACTATAGCAGTCACCTGGTAACCCACTCCTGTACTGTACTATAACAGTCACCTGGTAACCCACTCCTGTACTGTACTATAACAGTCACCTGGTAACCCACTCCTGTACTGTACTATAACAGTCACCTGGTAACCCACTCCTGTACCGTACTATAGCAGTCACCTGGTAACCCACTCCTGTACCGTACTATAGCAGTCACCTGGTAACCAACTCCTGTACCGTACTATAACAGTCACCTGGTAACCCACTCCTGTACTGTACTATAACAGTCACCTGGTAACCCACTCCTGTAGTACCGTACTATAGCAGTCACCTGGTAACCCACTCCTGTACTGTACTATAACAGTCACCTGGTAACCCACTCCTGTACTGTACTATAACAGTCACCTGGTAACCCACTCCTGTACTGTACTATAACAGTCACCTGGTAACCCACTCCTGTACCGTACTATAGCAGTCACCTGGTAACCCACTCCTGTACTGTACTATAACAGTCACCTGGTAACCCACTCCTGTACTGTACTATAACAGTCACCTGGTAACCCCCTGTACTGTACTATAGCAGTCACCTGGTAACCCACTCCTGTACCGTACTATAGCAGTCACCTGGTAACCCACTCCTGTACCGTACTAAAGCTAACAGTCACCTGGTAACCCACTCCTGTAGTACTATAACAGTCACCTGGTAACCCATTTCCTGTGAGTTACTGTACAGTCACCTGGTAACCCACTCCTGTACAAAAATACTTCAGTCACCTTTCTTTCAAGTGCCCACTATTTCTGATGCTTCAGTACAGTGTAACAGGAAATCACCTGGTAACCCAAAATGTGAGTCATGTTTTGTACTCTATAATGAATGGTCAGTCACCTGGTAACCCACTCCTGTAGTACCGTACTATAACAGTCACCAGGTAACCTACTCCTGCACCAAACTAAAGCAGTCACCTGGTAACCCACTCCTGCACCAAACTAAAGCAGTCACCAGGTAACCCACTCCTGCACCAAGCTAAAGCTAACACAACCCCCTTCTTGACCTGCTAAAGGAATCCAGAGGGGTAGCTACTGGGCACGTCTGACGAACACACCACTGACCCATTTCCAGTGAGTTACTGTACAGTGGGCACGAGGTGGGTAGCTCTGTTTCAAAAATATCTGTTTCATTCATTTCTTTCAAGTGCTCTATTTCTGATGCTTCAGTAGTTCAGTGTAACAGGAAATTGGCATCACAATTAGTAAAATGTGAGTCATGTTTTTGATACTCTGTTATGAATGAATGGTCAGTGGGGGCGCTGTCTGATCACACCATAAGATTAACTCACATTGTAAGAAAAATAAAGATCCATTTAAACAAACTCCCCACCATTGACCTGTGGTCTAGACCCAGTAACCCAGGGTACTACTGCCTGGTGACCTAGAGAACTAGACCTGTGGTCTAGACCCAGTAACCCAGGGTACTACTGCCTGGTGACCTAACAGAGAACTAGACCTGTGGTCTAGACCCAGTAACCCAGGGTACTACTGCCTGGTGACCTAGACAACTGGACCTGTGGTCTAGACCCAGTAACCCAGGGTACTACTGCCTGGTGACCTAGAGAACTAGACCTGTGGTCTAGACCCAGTAACCCAGGGTACTACTGCCTGGTGACCTAGAGAACTAGACCTGTGGTCTAGACCCAGTAACCCAGGGTACTACTGCCTGGTGACCTAGAGAACTAGACCTGTGGTCTAGACCCAGTAACCCAGGGTACTACTGCCTGGTGACCTAGAGAACTAGACCTGTGGTCTAGACCCAGTAACCCAGGGTACTACTGCCTGGTGACCTAGAGAACTAGACCTGTGGTCTAGACCCAGTAACCCAGGGTACTACTGCCTGGTGACCAAACAGAGAACTAGACCTGTGGTCTAGACCCAGTAACCCAGGGTACTACTGCCTGGTGACCTAGAGAACTGGACCTGTGGTCTAGACCCAGTAACCCAGGGTACTACTGCCTGGTGACCTAGAGAACTGACCTGTGGTCTAGAACCCAGTAACCCAGGGTACTACTGCCTGGTGACCTAGAGAACTACCTGTGGTCTAGACCCAGTAACCCAGGGTACTACTGCCTGGTGACCTAGAGAACTAGACCTGTGGTCTAGACCCAGTAACCCAGGGTACTACTGCCTGGTGACCAAACAGAGAACTAGACCTGTGGTCTAGACCCAGTAACCCAGGGTACTACTGCCTGGTGACCTAACCCAGAGAACTAGACCTGTGGTCTAGACCCAGTAACCCAGGGTACTACTGCCTGGTGACCTAGAGAACTAGACCTGTGGTCTAGACCCAGTAACCCAGGGTACTACTGCCTGGTGACCTAACAGAACTAGACCTGTGGTCTAGACCCAGTAACCCAGGGTACTACTGCCTGGTGACCTAGAGAACTAGACCTGTGGTCTAGACCCAGTAACCCAGGGTACTACTGCCTGGTGACCTAGAGAACTAGACCTGTGGTCTAGACCCAGTAACCCAGGGTACTACTGCCTGGTGACCTAGAGAACTAGACCTGTGGTCTAGACCCAGTAACCCAGGGTACTACTGCCTGGTGACCAAACAGAGAACTAGACCTGTGGTCTAGACCCAGTAACCCAGGGTACTACTGCCTGGTGACCAAACAGAGAACTAGACCTGTGGTCTAGACCCAGTAACCCAGGGTACTACTGCCTGGTGACCAAACAGAGAACTAGACCTGTGGTCTAGACCCAGTAACCCAGGGTACTAATGCCTGGTGACCAAACAGAGAACTAGACCTGTGGTCTAGACCCAGTAACCCAGGGTACTACTGCCTGGTGACCTAGAGAACTAGACCTGTGGTCTAGACCCAGTAACCCAGGGTACTACTGCCTGGTGACCTAGAGAACTAGACCTGTGGTCTAGACCCCGTAACCCAGGGTACTACTGCCTGGTGACCTAGAGAACTAGACCTGTGGTCTAGACCCAGTAACCCAGGGTACTACTGCCTGGTGACCAAACAGAGAACTAGACCTGTGGTCTAGACCCAGTAACCCAGGGTACTACTGCCTGGTGACCTAG
>NW_024608655.1:57500-72923 GCF_018296145.1 Oncorhynchus tshawytscha | reverse complement strand
GCTAACCCTAATGCCTAACCCTAACCACTCTGCTAACCCTAATGCCTAACCCTAACCACTCTGCTAACCCAAATGCCTAACCCTATAGCCTCATTGTTTTTTCATACATTTTTACAATATTAATTTTGCAGCTGGCACATCTAGGGAAAATAACTCAGTCCTGCCTCCAGGGCAAGACTCATGACAATAAATGTCAACCTGCTTGTGTGTGTTGTGTGTTTGGGCGTGCCTGTGTACATGTGTGTGTGTTTGGGGCGTGCCTGTGTACATTTGTGTGTGTGTGTGTGTGTGTGTGTGTGTGTGTGTGTTTGGGCGTGCCTGTGTACATGTGTGTGTGTGTTTGTGTGTGTGTGTGTGTGTGTTTGGGCGTGCCTGTGTACATGTGTGTGTGTGTGTGTGTGTGTGTGTGTGTGTGTGTGTGTGTGTGTGTGTGTTTGGGCGTGCCTGTGTACATGTGTGTGTGTGTGTGTGTGTATGTGTGCGTGCGTGCGTGCGTGTTTGTGGGCACGTGTGTGTTTGTGCGCACGTGTGTGTTTGTGCGCACATGACGTGATAACAGCAGCAGGAGTAGTTTAGGTTGATGAACATTTCACTCTGTATTAGCCCAGTGTACAGAACCACATCACCCCAAGTCTCACTGTGAGATGAAGCTATCAGAGGAATCCTATCTGTGTGAGGGGTGTCTGTCTGTCTGTCAGGGGGGTGGATCAGACAAGGTCACAGTGCTATTTCAAGGTGTCTACTTTACATGGCCGCATAGGAAATGAAGCCCTTCAATCAAGCAGGATTGGGTAGCTGGACTATATGTGTAGACGTAACAAACAGAGCACTGAGAGTAATGATAAAGTCATAAATCCATCAAACCAAGGGAAAAGTGAGTAGGGAATCTCATGGTCAGAACAATAGTATTTCTGAAATGACTGCATATCAATGTGTCCATGTTCTTGAAAAGCAGGATTATTTGATACACTCACAATTAATGAGAAAAGGGAACGGGGGAAAATCTGTCTATATATTCCAACAAACAGATATTTATTCAAGACCACAACTAATGGTGGAGGGAATCACTTCATCCTGTATATATTACACTATACAGTATATACAAAAGTATGTGGAAAGTATGTGGAAATCCCTTCAAATTAGTGGATGCGGGCTATTTCAGCCACACCTGTTGCTGACAGTTGTATAAAATCAAGCACACAGCCATGCAATCTCCATAGACAAACATTGGCAGTAGAATGGCCTTAAGGAAGAGCTCAGTGACTTTCAACGTGGCACCGTCATACGATGCCTCCTATCCAAACAAGGCAGTTCGTAAAATTTCTGCACTGCTAGAGCTGCCCTGGTCAACTGTAAGTGCTGTTGTTGTGAAGTGGAAGGGTCTAAGAGCAACAACGACTCAGGTAGGCCACACAAGCTCACAGAACGACCGAGTGCTGAAGCTCGTATAAATGGTCTGTCCTTGGTTGCAACACTCACTACCGAGTTCCAAACTGCCTCTGGAAGCAAAATCAGCACAATAACTGTTTGTCAGGAGCTTCATGAAATGGGTTTCCATAGCCGAGCAGTGGCACACAAGCTTAAGATCACCAAACACAATGCCAAGCGTTGGCTGGAGTGGTGTAAAGCTCGCCACCATTGGACTCTGGAGCAGTGAAACACGTTCTCTGGAGTGATGAATCACGCTTCACCATCTGGCAGTCCGACGAACGAATCTGGGTTTGGCGGATGCCAGGATAACGCCACCTGCCCTAATGCATCGTGCCAACTGTAAAGTTTGGTGGAGGAGGTATAATGGTCTGGGGCTGTTTTTCATGGTTCGGGCTCGTCCCCTTAGTTCCATTGAAGGGAAATCTTAATGCTATGGCAAATAATGTCATTCTAGAAGATTCTGTGCTTCCAACTTTGTGGCAAAAGTTTGGGGAAGGCCATTTCCTGTTTCAGCATGGCAATGCTCTCGTGCACAAAGTGAGGTCCATACTGAAATGGTTTGTCGAGATCGGTGTGGAAGAGCTTAACTGGCCTGCACAGAACCCTGACCTCAACCTAATCGAACATCTTTAGAATGAATTGGAACGCCGACTACGAGCCAGGCCTAATCGGCCAACATCAGTGCCCGACCTCACAAATGCTCTTGTGGCTGAATAGAAGCAAGTCCCTGCAGCAATGTTTCAACATCTAGTAGAAAGACTTCTCAGAAGAGTGGAGGATGTTATAGCAGCAAAAGGGGGAACAACTCCATTTTAATGCCCATGATTTTGAAATGAGATGTTCGATAAGCAGGTGTCCACATACTTTTGGTCATGTAGTGTATTTTGTAAGATGTAAAAACCCCCTAGATATTCCTAAGGAACAAACAAACCATGTACAGATGAAGTCAGAAGTTTACATACACCTCAGCCAAATACATTTAAACTCAGTTTTTCACAATTCCTGACATTTAATCTTAGTAAAAATTCCCTGTCTTAGGTCAGTTAGGATCACCACTTTATTTTAAGGATGTGAAATGTCAGAATTATTTCTTTCAGCTTTTATTTCTTTCATCACATTCCCAGTGGGTCAGAAGTTTACATACACTCAATTAGTATTTGGTAGTATTGCCTTTAAATTGTTTAACTTGGGTCAAAAGTTGCAGGTAGCCTTCCACAAGCTTCCCACAATAAGTTGGGTGAATTTTGGCCCATTCCTCCTGACAGAGCTGGTGTTATTGAGTCAGGTTTGTGGGCCTTCTTGCTCGCACACGCTTTTTCATTTCTGACCACATATTTTCTATGGGATTGAGGTCAGGGCTTTGTGATGGCCACTCCAATACCTTGACTTTGTTGTCCTTAAGCCATTTTGGCACATATTTGGAAATATGCTTGGGGTCATTGTCCATTTGGAAGACCCATTTGCGACCAAGCTTTAACTTCCTGACTGATGTCTTGAGATGCTGCTTCAAAATATCCACATCATTTTCCTCTCTCATGATGCCATCTATTTTGTGAAGTGCACCATTCCCTCCAGCAGGAAAGCACCCCCACAACATGATGCTGCCACCCCCGTGCTTCACAGTTGGGATGGTGTTCTTGCAAGCCTCCCCCTTTTTTCTCCAAACATAATGATGGTCATTATGGCCAAACAGTTTCATCAGACCAGAGGACAAGCCTCCCCCTTTTTTCTCCAAACATAACGATAGTCATTATGGCCAAACAGTTTCATCAGACCAGAGGACATTTCTCCAAAAAGTACGATCTTTGTCCCCATGTGCAGTTGCAAACCGTAGTCAGGCTTTTTTATGGCGATTTTGGAGCAGTGGCTTCTTCCTTGCTGAGCGGCCTTTCAGGTTATGTCGATATAGGACTCGTTTTACTGTGGATATAGATACTTTTGTACCTGTTTCCTCCAGCATCTTCACAAGGTCCTTTGCTTTTCGCACTTTTCACACCAAAGTATGTTCATCTCTAGGAGACAGAACGCGTCTCCTTCCTGAGAGGTATGACGGCTGCGTGGTCCCATGGTGTTTATACTTGCGTACTATTGTTTGTACAGATGAACATGGAACCTTCAGGCGTTTGGAAATTGCTCCCAAGGATGAACCATTCTTGTGGAGGTCTACAATTTTTTTCTGAGGTCTTGGCTGATTTCTTTTGATTTTCCCATGATGTCAAGCAAAGAGGCACTAAGTTTGAAGGTAGGCCTTGAAATACATCCACACGTACACCTCCAATTGACTCAAATGATGTCAATTAGCCTATCAGAAGCTTCTAAAGCCATGACATAATTTTCAGGAATTTTCCAAGCTCTTTAAAGGCACGGTCAACTTAGTGTATATAAACTTCTGACCCACTGGAATTGTGATACAGTGAATTATAAGTGAAATAATCTGTCTGTAAACAATTGTTGGAAAAATTACTTGTGTCATGCACAAAGTAGTTGTCCTAACCAACTTGCAAAAACTATCGTTTGTTAACAAGAAATTTGTGTCGTGGTTGAAAAATGAGTTTTAATGACAACCTAAGTGTATTTAAACTTCCGACTTCAACTGTACATCTGAGAAATATCAATCTGCCTATTCATACAACTAAATTGTACCATTATAATGGCCATGCCTCAACATAGTTATTTCCCTAATAGTGCCTTCCCACTCGGCATATACATCAGTTTAACGTCTTTTGCATGTTGGTTCAACATCATTTCATTGAAATGTCGTGGGAAACAACGTTGACGTGGAAACAACCCCAGTGGGTTGAGCCTACATGTAAGCTCTTGTTTTCCAGATAGAAATTCATCTTTTTAGCATTTCTGCCTGACCATAAGAATGTCAATCACTGGCTATGATAAAACAATTTATCTATCCCTTGTTTTAGGTATTCAAAACTCTCCATTCTATTTGATATTTTAATCGAATCCGCTTTAGCTGTTGCCAAGGCAACCACTACTCTTCCTGGTGTTTAAAATATATGTCAAATACAATACATATATTTGTAAAGATCCTTGACACTGTGTACATCTGCTACCCAACAGAGTATATATCCAGAGATATTAATACCCAAGAGGTGGATACATTTTTTCTGAATCATTTCTCAAAAGTTTGTGTTTATCTGAGTAGGAGCCAGGAACCCAATGCACCAGTGCTTTAACAATCAATACATTATTTTATGTGCAAAAAGTCTAAACTATCTATGATTTTTGACCCCTCCGTATTATGAAAGAGCTTTAAACAAATGAAAGCCACAGCAGAAAGAGAAGCCACCATGCAGCCAGTCAGTGAAATACCAATTGATAAAAGTGAAGAAGTAGCCTGAGCCGCCGCTCTGTGCTCGGCTCTCTGACGGGGAGGGCCAGTGGAAAATCTGTGCTGACCCTCTCATCCCAGCGCTCATCTATCTCTCACTACTGTCCACTGATAGATTCCCCACCGTTGATTTATGGGAGAAAAGAATGTCACAGTGGAATGGGCTTTTGATAAAATTGTTCAAGAGATTCTGGGCAATAAATCCTGATCTTTACATTCAGGTCGCGAGCTACTTTCACATTCTCCTGCCATCAATAAAAGCCTGCCAGACATGACAACTAATCCATAACTTTACAATATTCTCTGGCCGTTTAGGAGAACACTAACATTTCTATTTAACACGGGAAGGAAAAAAGCAAGTCACTCTTTTATGGGTTATAGGGTATGGGTATGGGGTTATAGAGGGTATGGGGTTATAGAGGGTATGGGGTTATAGAGGGTATTATAGAGGTTATAGAGGGTATGGGTTATAGAGGGTATGGGGTTATAGAGGGTATGGGGTTATAGAGGGTATGGGTTATAGAGGGTATGGGGTTATAGAGGTATGGGGTAGAGGGTATGGGTTATAGAGGGTATGGGTTATAGAGGGTGGGTTATAGAGGGTATGGGGTTATAGAGGGTATGGGTTATAGAGGGTATTATAGAGGGTATGGGGTATAGAGGGTATAGGGGGTTATAGAGGGTATATAGGGTATGGGGTTATAGAGGGTATGGGTTATAGAGGGTATGGGTTATGGGTATGGGTTATAGAGGGTATGGGGTTATAGAGGGTATGGGTTATAGAGGGTATGGGGGGTTATAGAGGGTATGGGTTAGAGGTATAGGTTAGGGTATTATAGAGGGTATGGGGTTATAGAGGGTATGGGTTATAGAGGGGTATGGGTTATAGGGTATGAGGGTATGGGTTATAGAGGGTATGGGTTATAGAGGGTATGGGGTTATAGAGGGTATGGGTTATAGAGGGTATGGGGTTATAGAGGGGTTATAGAGGTATGGGTTATAGAGGGTATGGGGTTATAGAGGGTATAGAGGGTATGGGTTATAGAGGGTATGGGTTATAGAGGGTATGGGTTATAGAGGGTATGGGTTATAGAGGGTATGGGTTATAGAGGGTATGGGGTTATAGAGGGTATGGGTTATAGAGGGTATGGGGTTATAGAGGGTATGGGGTTATAGAGGGTATGGGTTATAGAGGGTATATAGGGGGTTATAGAGGGTATGGGTTATAGAGGGTATGGGGTTATAGAGGGGGTTATAGGGGTTATAGAGGGTATAGGGTTGGGTTATAGAGGGTATGGGGTTATAGAGGGTATGGGTTATAGAGGGTATGGGTTATAGAGGGTATGGGTTATAGAGGGTATGGGGTTATAGAGGGTATGGGGTTATAGAGGGTATGGGTTATAGAGGGTATGGGGTTATAGAGGGTATGGGTTATAGAGGGTATGGGGTTATAGAGGGTATGGGGTTATAGAGGGTATGGGGTTATAGAGGGTATGGGGTTATAGAGGGTATGGGTTATAGAGGGTATGGGTTATAGAGGGTATAGAGGGTTATATAGAGGGTGGGGTTATGAGGGTATGGGTTATAGAGGGTATGGGGTTATAGAGGGTTATAGAGGGTTATAGAGGGTATGGGTTATAGAGGGTATGGGGTTATAGGGTTATAGAGGGTATTATAGAGGGTATATAGAGGGTATGGGTATGGGGTTATAGAGGGTATGGGTTATAGAGGGTATGGGGTTATAGAGGGTATGGGGTTATAGAGGGTATATAAGGGTATGGGTTATAGATGGGTTATATGGGGTTATAGGGTATGGGTTATGGGGTTATAGAGGGTATGGGTTATAGAGGGTATGGGGAGGGTATGGGTTATAGAGGGTATGGGGAAATAGAGGGTATGGGTTATAGAGGGTATGGGGTTATAGAGGGTATGGGGTTATAGAGGGTGTGGGTTATGGAGGAGCTTGACTGAAAGTGGTAATGAAACCAAATCCCATTGTGCTTGGACTGTCTGGAAGATAGAGAGCAATTGTTGTCCCTCACATTCAGACATGTATTGTGTGACCACTGCAGTATGTCATGTCAGCCAGCTATATAGGTTATAGAGGGTATGGGATATACAGTGTCAGCCAGCTATATAGGTTATAGAGGGTATGGGCTATAGAGGGTATGGTTATAGAGGGTATGGGTTATAGCCAGCTATGGGTTATATAGGTTATAGAGGGTATGGGCTATACAGTGTCAGCCAGCTATATAGGTTATAGAGGGTATGGGTTATAGAGGGTATGGGTTATACAGTGTCAGCCAGTGTTATAGCCAGTCAGCCAGCTATATAGGTTATAGAGGGTATGGGTTATTATAGTGTCAGCCAGCTATATAGGTTATAGAGGGTATGGGTTATTATAGAGGGTATGGGGAAAGCCAGCTATATAGGTTATAGAGGGTATGGGTTATAGTGGTATGGGTTATAGAGGGTATGGGTTATACAGTGTCAGCCAGCTATATAGGTTATAGAGGGTATGGGTTATACAGTGTCAGCCAGCTATATAGGTTATAGAGGGTATGGGTTATAGTGTCAGCCAGGGTTATAGAGGGTATTATACAGTGTCAGCCAGCTATATAGAGGGTATGGGTTATAGAGGGTATGGGTTATAGAGTGTCAGCCAGCTATATAGGTTATAGAGGGTATGGGTTATACAGCCAGCCAGCTATATAGGTTATAGAGGGTATGGGTTATACAGTGTCAGCCAGCTATATAGGTTATAGAGGGTATGGGTTATAGAGTTATAGAGGGTATGGTTATACAGTGTCAGCCAGCTATATATATAGGTTATAGTGTCAGGGTATGGGGTTTATACAGTGTCAGCCAGCTATATAGGTTATAGAGGGTATGGGTTATACAGTGTCAGCCAGCTATATAGGTTATAGAGGGTATGGGTATATATAGTGTCAGCCAGCTATATAGGTTATAGAGGGTATGGGTTATAGAGGGTATATAGGTTATAGTGTCAGCCAGCTATATAGGTGTCAGCCAGCTAGGGTAGGTTATAGAGGGTATGGGTTATAGAGGGTTATACAGTGTCAGCCAGCTATATAGGTTATAGAGGTATGGGTTATACAGTGTCAGCCAGCTATATAGGTTATAGAGGGTATGGGTTATAGAGGGTATGGGATATACAGTGTCAGCCAGCTATATAGGTTATAGAGGGTATGGGTTATACAGTGTCAGCCAGCTATATAGGTTATAGAGGGTATGGGTTATAGAGGGTATGGGTTATACAGTGTCAGCCAGCTATATAGGTTATAGAGGGTATGGGTTATACAGTGTCAGCCAGCTATATAGGTTATAGAGGGTATGGGTTATAGAGGGTATGGGTTATACAGTGTCAGCCAGCTATATAGGTTATAGAGGGTATGGGTTATACAGTGTCAGCCAGCTATATAGGTTATAGAGGGTATGGGTTATAGAGGGTATGGGTTATACAGTGTCAGCCAGCTATATAGGTTATAGAGGGTATGGGTTATAGAGGGTATGGGTTATACAGTGTCAGCCAGCTATATAGGTTATAGAGGGTATGGGTTATACAGTGTCAGCCAGCTATATAGGTTATAGAGGGTATGGGTTATAGAGGGTATGGGTTATACAGTGTCAGCCAGCTATATAGGTTATAGAGGGTATGGGTTATATAGTGTCAGCCAGCTATATAGGTTATAGAGGGTATGCGTTATACAGTGTCAGCCAGCTATATAGGTTATAGAGGGTATGGGTTATAGAGGGTATGGGATATACAGTGTCAGCCAGCTATATAGGTTATAGAGGGTATGGGTTATACAGTGTCAGCCAGCTATATAGGTTATAGAGGGTATGGGTTATAGAGTGTCAGCCAGCTATATAGGGTTATAGGGGTATGGGTTATATATGGGTTATAGAGGGTATGGGTTATACAGTGTCAGCCAGCTATATAGGTTATAGAGGGTATGGGTTATAGAGGGTATGGGTTATAGAGGGTATGGGTTATAGAGGTATGGGTTATAGAGGTATGGGTTATACAGTGTCAGCCAGCTATATAGGTTATAGAGGGTATGGGTTATACAGTGTCAGCCAGCTATATAGGTTATAGAGGGTATGGGTTATAGAGGGTATTATAGAGGGTATATACAGTGTCAGCCAGCTATATAGGTTATAGAGGGTATGGGTTATACAGTGTCAGCCAGCTATATAGGTTATAGAGGGTATGGGTTATAGAGTGTATGGGTTATAGAGGGTATGGGTTATAGAGGGTATGGGTTATACAGTGTCAGCCAGCTATATAGGTTATAGAGGGTATGGGTTATACAGTGTCAGCCAGCTATATAGGTTATAGTGTCATAGCCAGGGTTATAGAGGGTAGGGTTATAGAGGGTATGGGTTATAGAGGGTAGGGTTATAGAGGGTATGGGTTATAGAGGGTATGGGTTATAGAGGGTATGGGTTATAGATAGGGGTATGGGTTATACAGTGTCAGCCAGGTTATAGAGGGTATGGGTTATAGAGGGTATGGGTTATAGAGGGTATGGGTGGGTTATAGGGTTATAGAGGGTATGGGTTATACAGTGTCAGCCAGGGTATATAGGTTATAGAGGGTATGGGTTATATGGGTTATAGTGTCAGCCAGCTATATAGGTTATAGAGGGTATGGGTTATAGAGGGTATGGGTTATAGAGGATATGGGTATAGGGTTATAGAGGGTATGGGTTATACAGTGTCAGCCAGCTATATAGGTTATAGAGGGTATGGGTTATAGAGGATATGGGTATATAGGTTATAGAGGGTATGGGTTATAGAGGATATGTTATAGAGGGTATGGGTTATAGAGGGTATGGGTTATACAGTGTCAGCCAGCTATATAGGTTATAGAGGGTATGGGTTATAGAGGATATGGGTTATAGAGGGGGTTATAGGGTTATAGAGGGTATGGGTTATAGAGGGTAGAGGGTATATAGGGGTTATAGAGGGTATGGGTTATAGAGGGTATGGGTTATAGAGGGTATGGGTTATAGAGGGTATGGGTTATAGAGGGTATGGGTTATAGAGGGTATGGGTTATAGAGGGTATGGGTTATAGAGGGTATGGGTTATAGAGGGTATGGGTTATAGAGGGTATGGGTTATAGAGGGTATGGGTTATAGAGGGTATGGGTTATACAGTGTCAGCCAGCTATATAGGTTATAGAGGGTATGGGTTATAGAGGATATGGGTTATAGAGGGTATGGGTTATAGAGGGGTTATACAGTGTCAGCCAGCTATATAGGTTATAGATAGGGTATGGGTTATAGAGGGTATGGGTTATAGAGGGTATGGGTTTATAGAGGGTATGGGTTATACAGTGTCAGCCAGCTATATAGGTTATAGAGGGTATGGGTTATAGAGGGTATGGGTTATAAGGGTATGGGTTATAGAGGGTATGGGTTATATGGGTTATACAGTGTCAGCCAGCTATATAGGCCGTCATTGAAAATAAGAATTTGTTCTTAACTGACTTGCCTGGTTAAATAAAGGTTAAAAAGAATAATTTAAAAAATATATAAAAAATAGAGTAGTGGAAAGTATTCACACTGAATACAGATACATTTATCTACATGGGGAGGTTAAATATATTATTATCAAAATAATTATCCCAATTCATGAAAATGCTGGAATTTTATAGAATACAATATTTACATTATAAGCTATTCTCAATGTTTTTCTAAACAAAACACCAACTCATGGTAGTAAGAATGACTAGCATCTGGAATCTCTGGTCAAACACACCTTGATTGAGTCCGCCCAGATTGCACCCTAATCCTTACCTAGTGCACTACTTTTGACCAGAGCCATAAGGACCCTGGTAAAAAGTAGTGCACTGCATAGGGAATAGAGTTGGCATTTGGGAGGCATAACTCCTGATGGAGTGCTTCTGACAGGAACTTGTCAGTCAGCAGTGTGGCGCCAGGAAGGGGGAGTGATTCAGCAGCCTGCCGCGCCGTTGTCTCTTTGGTCTCAGTCTTTACCACATAGCTAAGAGGAAAACAATGAGGCCTGTTGCTCAGTACAGGTGTTTTACACAGGAGATGACTTGTAAAAACACATTTCCTCTGAGAGAGACGTAGGGACGATTGACTCACATAAAAGGAGCCTGTAGCTTTCTGTAATAACTCAAAGAGAGAGAGAGAGAATCCAGAGAGATCCCGGTGTGGCCTGGCCGCCTGCCCAGAGAGTGATTGAAATCATAACACGGTTTAATTTGTCCTGCAGAAACGTCCTCACACAGGTGAATATAACCCCCCTCCGCTATTAAAAGCAGCTGACAGTGTTTGCGGTGGTGTAATCCATTGTTGCCCAGTAGATAAACATCAGACAGCACAGTAACCTCAGATTGACAAAGGCAAATAAGAAGCCACTTAGCAGGAAATGTTTTGTTGTTGTTGAAGGACTGCAGTGGAGATCAGATTGAAGAGGGGGAAGAAAGGAAAGAAAATACCCCAAGATGAGGTAAAGTAGCACCGAAGACCAATGTTGGCACGAGAAGAGGAAGGAGACAGAGCGTACGTCCCTAACGGAACCCTATTCCCTATAAAGTGGATTACTTTTATCAAAAGCCATATGGGTCCTGGTCAAAAGTAGTGCACTCCATAGGGAATAGGGTGCCATTTGGGATGCCGAGTAGCTAGGAGGCTACAAACAGACCATGAAGCAGCTAGCTAAGGATTACTGAGTCTGTGTTTCAGATTAAGGCCTGAAGACCAACAAGTGTTAAACAAAGACAGCAGGGACAGGAAGAGGAAATGAAATGTTTACAGTGAAGGAGAGGAGGGGTGGCAGAGGATAGTGATAACTGACAGAGGACCAGACTTCCTCTGCTACTGTCACTGGAGGTTAGAGATGTTCTCAGAGAACTGGTGTCATTGGTGGAGAAATAAAAATGACAAGCTGTGATCTTTCTCCTTTTTTCCCTTTTTTCTCTCTCTCTCTCTCTCTCTCTCTCTCTCTCTCTCTCTCTCTCTCTCTCTGTCTCTCTCTCTCTGTCTCTCTCTCTCTCTCTCTCTCTCTCTCTCTCTCTCTCTCTGTCTCTCTCTCTGTCTCTCTCTCTCTCTCTCTCTCTCTCTCTCTCTCTCTCTCTCTCTCTCTTCTCTCTCTCTCTCTCTCTCTCTCTCTGTCTCTCTCTCTCTCTCTCTCTCTCTGTCTCTCTCTCTGTCTCTCTCTCTCTGTCTCCCTCTCTGTCTCTCTCTCTCTCTCTGTCTCTCTCTCTGTCTCTCTCTCTCGCATTCTCTCTCTCTGTCTCTCTCTCTCTCTCTGTCTCTCGCTTTCTCTCTCTCTCTCTTTCACTGTCGCTTTCTCACTCTCTCTTTCTCACTCTCTCTCTCTCTCTCGCTTTCTCTCTCTGTCTCTCTCTTGCTTTCTCTCACTCTCTCTCACTCTTTCACTGTCGCTTACTCTCTCTCTCTCTTGCTTTCTCTCTCTCTCTCTCGCTTTCTCTCACTCTCTTTCACTGTCACTTACTCTCTCTCTCTTTCTCACTCTCTCTCTCGTTCAATCTCCCCCAGGTGTCAATAATGCTTATGTTGTTGCTGCTGAGAGATTGAAGGAGAATGTGTTTTTCCATACCTGCGTTTCATGGAACTAACTCATTTTTAATTGGATCCACATAAATTGTAATGTCAGTTACATTCATGCTACTGTCTATGTTGACTACAACACTGAAAGGTTAAAGGGTGGCTGTAATGTCAGCTACATTCATGCTACTGTCTATGTTGACTACAACACTGAAAGGTTAAAGGGTGGCTGTAATGTCAGCTACATTCATGCTACTGTCTATGTTGACTACAACACTGAAAGGTTAAAGGGTGGCTGTAATGTCAGCTACATTCATGCTACTGTCTATGTTGACTACAACACTGAAAGGTTAAAGGGTGGCTGTAATGTCAGCTACATTCATGATACTGTCTATGTTGACTACAACACTGAAAGGTTAAAGGGTGGCTGTAATGTCAGCTACATTCATGATACTGTCTATGTTGACTACAACACTGAAAGGTTAAAGGTTACTCTACAATGCACATGCATAACACACTGTTGAATTATTTACATTACTTGTCACACAGCGCTGGTGTGATTTCTGAGGAACGGTGTTGCTCCTATTATCCTGGCCCTTGTCTGTGGGGGGGTGAGACATTGTCTGCATCCCAAATTGAACCCTATTCCCTACGGGCCCTGGTCCAAAGTAGTGCACTATAGAAGGAATAGGATGTAATTTGGGACGTAGGCATTTTCCTCAGAGATGAGCTGCTCTCCTGATTCCTAGGGGTCGGGGTGGGCAGGGAGAAAAACTCTTATGTTAATGTAATCTTCCTTGGTCCATCGCCATGGATACACCGACTGTGGATGGAGAGAGTAAAGACACTGCAGTGGCTTGTTCCCCCATCTTTATAATGACAGCGTGGGGAGCAGAGGACAGATGTTCCCAGCACCTCATCATTTCATAGTCCCACCTCTCCATATCTAACAGCATAAATTTGCTCCATTTGCATGACAGGATTTGTAACAGGGTGAATCAGTTGTCAGACTCGATTAAACATTACACCAGAGTGCTATCATAATCAGCCCTACTCTAATGAGCGTGGCGGCGTGGCCGGACAGGCGCACAGCAGTGTGTGTGTGGATCAGGGGGTGGTTGCATGTGGGATTCATTCTGAGGTGATGCTTGTCGTGACAGAGAGAGAGGATCTCCTCTGGTTAGCAAAGTGTAGGCACTGTGATGCCTGCCTGCCTGAGTCGAGCCCAGACAGAGTCGAGCCGAGGCCACACACACACACACACACACACACACACACACACACACACACAAAGAAGAAATGGAAAACCTCTCCTTCCTTGTGGTTGAAACACAAGCGAGCCAAGAAGCACCATCGGAGCACTTCTTATTCCTGTCAGCTTTGAATACTAATGAGGCCTTAGGCCATTACAGGAGAGGAGACCCATTAAAATGACCCCCCCTCCCCCGTTCAGACCTGGCCCCCCAGCCCATCCCTACAAATACACACACACACACAGAGGGTCATTAAGATGTGGGGTTATTCCAGGCGAGGAAGCCGAGCCATCATTTGGTGCTGAAAAGGGGGGCTTCCTTCTTTGAGTTGACAATACTTTTTGAAGGATAATTCTCCATCTCCATAATGGTCAGTGTGATTTACATACAGATTGCTGCCCAAGCTGATTACTGAGTTTGGATTTTGTTGTTTACTTCAAATGGTGGTACACCTTTCATCAGTCAAAATATTGATTTATCATTTTCCCCGTTTGATTCAGAGAGGGGTCAGATACAATGCAACCTTTTCTTATGGCTTTTAAGACGTTCAGAAGCTAGAAACAGTGAAGAAGACTGAACATTTTTTAAGACGTTAAGAAGCTAGAAACAGTGAAGAAGACTGAACATTTTTTAAGACGTTCAGAAGCTAGAAACAGTGAAGAAGACTGAACATTTTTTAAGACGTTAAGAAGCTAGAAACAGTGAAGAAGACTGAACATTTTTTAAGACGTTCAGAAGCTAGAAACAGTGAAGAAGACTGAACATTTTTTAAGACGTTCAGAAGCTAGAAACAGTGAAGAAGACTGAACATTTTTTAAGATGTTCAGAAGCTAGAAACAGTGAAGAAGACTGAACATTTTTTAAGTCGTTCAGAAGCTAGAAACAGTGAAGAAGACTGAACATTTTTTAAGAATTTCAGAAGCGAGAAACAGTGAAGAAGACTGAACATTTTTTAAGACGTTCAGAAGCGAGAAACAGTGAAGAAGACTGAACATTTTTTAAGCCAGAAACAGTATATAGGTTATAGAGGGTATGGGTTATACAGTGTCAGCTAGCTATATGAGGGACTATAGAGGGTATGGGTTATAACATTTTTTAGTGTCAGCCAGCTATAACATTTTTAGGTTATAGAAGGGAACATATGGGTTATAGAGGGTATTTTTAAGATGTTCAGGGTTATACAGTGTCAGCCAGCTATATAGGTTATAGAGGGTATGGGTTATACAGTGTCAGCCAGCTATATAGGTTATAGAGGGTATGGGTTATAGAGGGTATGGGTTATACAGTGTCAGCCAGCTATATAGGTTATAGAGGGTATGGGTTATACAGTGTCAGCCAGCTATATAGGTTATAGAGGGTATGGGTTATACAGTGTCAGCCAGCTATATAGGTTATAGAGGGTATGGGTTATACAGTGTCAGCCAGCTATATAGGTTATAGAGGGTATGGGCTATACAGTGTCAGCCAGCTATATAGGTTATAGAGGGTATGGGTTATATAGTGTCAGCCAGCTATATAGGTTATAGAGGGTATGGGTTATACAGTGTCAGCCAGCTATATAGGTTATAGAGGTGCTCTTAGAGTGGCCCAGAAACAGTGAAGAAGACTGAACATTTTTAGGTGCTGAGACGCTCAGAAGCTAGAAACAGTGAAGAAGACTGAACATTTTTTAAGACGTTCAGAAGCTAGAAACAGTGAAGAAGACTGAACATTTTTTAAGACGTTCAGAAGCTAGAAACAGCGAAGAAGACTGACATTTTTTTTAGCATTTGCGGCAAGTAGAATCAAAGTAGGGAATAATACTGCCAGTACTATATAATAAA
>NW_024608655.1:50000-52500 GCF_018296145.1 Oncorhynchus tshawytscha | reverse complement strand
CCACAAGTCCTTGTCATGATCTACATGGTGTATGTTTATATATGGACTCAGGGCTGGAAGTGAGGAGGAACGTGTGGGAACTCATTTTCATATGTAGAAATGGTTTATTTGCTGAATTCCTGGTATTTAATAGTGTAGTTCCCTGAGCGATGTTGTCTCTTATTCCAGCCCTGCGTATGTTACCTAACCTACTGCAGGCCCACATCAACAGTTGAACTGCAACAGATAGGGAATATCTGTCAGGGCGTTTTGATGGTGTATTTCCTTCTTGATCGGCGTCATCCTCTCTGATTCAGCACTAAGGACAACGCTGTGCGTTTACCATCCCGCTAAATGTTGATGTTGGGTATTAGTGCAGGGCGTGGAGGGAGATCAGGGCTTTTCACCCTGAGCAAAATGATTTGGTCCTGGAGGAGTGGAGGAGTGTGGGGACGGGGGCGCAGAAATCCCCTTATTTAGACTGGGGCGGCGGGACTCAACACAGGGGTTAAGTGACTTGCCCCAGGTCACTCTGGAAGTCATTTATTCAGGGTGGATTTTCTCACCTAAACCCGCAAACCTCCTCAACTCCTCATACTATGAGGGCCTCTTTGGCTTCCTGAGCTGCCTCCCAAATGGCACCCCATGCCCTATAAATGGCACTAGTTTTGACCGCAGGGCCCATTGTATAGGTGGGGAAGGTATATTTGGGACACAGACCTCATATAAGGATTTTTTCTGCTTTTATGAATATACAACTTACTGTTGTCTGACATGATTTCTACCATGTCAGACCAACGAAGTATTGCAGTGGCTGAAGGTTGTGGTTTTTGTTTTGGTATCTTCCTACAGTATTTTGTTTAAGAAACAATCTTCCCCAGTTTATTGCTAAAAAAAAGGTAACTAGGCAAGTCAGTTAAGAACAAATTCTTATTTACAATGACGGTCATTTAGTGTAAGATATTTTTCAGGACTAGGTGTGATGGGGATCAGATGTAGGTCGTTTTGTAAGAAACGCTTGACTGTCCGTGTATGAGGGAAAAACAGACTTCGATCTTCTTTGTGTATGAAGGTGAAAGCAGAGTTCTTGTCACGTTCTGACCTTAGTTCCTTTATTATGTCTTTGTGTTAGTTTGGTCAGGGCGTGAGTTGGGGTGGGTAATCTATGTTCTTTTTTCTATGTAGTATTTATGTGTTTGGCCTGGTATGGTTCTCAATCAGAGGCAGGTGTCGTTCGTTGTCTCTGATTGAGAATCATACTTAGGTAGCCTGTTTTCCCCATTTTGTGGGTGTTTAATTTTCTGTTTAGTGTTTAGTGTTTAGTGTTTTATGTTTTGTGTTTAGTGTTTAGTGTTTAGTGTGAGCACCTGACAGAACTGTTGCGTTTTGTTCTACTTTTGTTTTTGTTTCAGTGTTCCGGTTATAATAAACAACATGGACACTTGCCACGCTGCGCATTGGTCCGATATTTCCTACTCTTCCTCAGAAGAGGAAGAGAATCGTTACAGTTCTAGCTGCGTATAGCAACTATTCTGAATATAAGATGGTAATTGCAGCCTCTGTTTGTCAAATAGCTGTGAAACAGTCAAAAATGATTTTAAAGACAACCTAAAGAACGGCTACATACACAACCATTTTCACAGCAAAACTACTGTCATTAGGAAAATACATATTTTAAAAAACAACATGGTGAATGATTTCCCCATCAAATCTCCTCGTTCTTCACTGCTCAAATAGTTTCACTCCTGTAGCTCAAGTTCTAACAACCTCAACAAGTTGTGAGAATATAAATAAGTTACATATATCTATCCGTACAACAGAAACATCCATTTTTAGGATCATGTGATTAGTCTCTATCTAAGACATGTAGAAGGGAGGGCCAGTCCACTCTTAGTGTTCACTTTAGTTCAGAGCTCTTTTTTGATAATGTAGTCTCTTTCCACTGAGAGGTTTTGTATGGCTGGTTGAGATGCGATGCCCCCCGGTCCCCTGGAAGAGGAGGTGAATGGAGAAGAAGCCAGAATCCATCCCATCTAATGAATAAGAAAGGGCCTTGGTTAAAAGGGGACTGGTTTGTGTCTTCATGGGTCATTTTTATTCAGCTTTTAGAAAGACGAGAGAGAGGAGAAGGCTTGATTGATAAATCCCCTCTCTCACCCACCCTGTGCGCCTGGTGACCCCGGAGTCATCAAGTACAATGCCCCGCATCTTAAGTTTCTAAATCTCTGTTTGAAAAATAGAAGGAGCAAATTTGTGTCCATTATGGGAGCTTTGACGCGTCACGACTGGGGTCATTATTTAGAGCCTACATGCCCAGCGGGCTACCAGCAGCTAACTGCACCCAGGGTTTTATTCTCCAATTGATCCACCTCCCCCCGACTCCCCCATCTTTCCCCTCAACCCAATCCACCCCCTGAATCAGCAGCTTCCAAACGGCCCTCTCTCTCTCTCTCTCTCTCGCTCTCTCTCTCTCTATTCTCACTTGTTGCTCCTCTTAAAGCAGCAGAGGCATTTCTCTCTC
>NW_024608655.1:20000-40000 GCF_018296145.1 Oncorhynchus tshawytscha | reverse complement strand
TAGATGAAGAGATCAAGGTTAAGAGGAATAAGAGAAAACAGCATATCTAAACCTGACAGATATGAGAGGAGACACAGCAGACAGAAAACGGAGTGGGTAAGAGATGAGAAGCAGTAAATTCATCTGGGGCCAATATCTCTCGTCCCACAGCAGAGTAGAAAGTGCACCAGTCTTTATTTCTTGTAACAACTCAAGACAAACGACCACCAGTCGCTACATTAGTTCTGATAAAGGACACGCAAGAAACACAATGGCTTTCCATTTCTGATTTAATCCACTCCAGTGTGTGATGTATTTTTGAACAGAATAAAACGGATTAATCAGGAGTCATGGAGGGGGAAGGGAGAAATGAGGGTGGGGGCAGGTGTGTGATTCCTCATTGTGGCGATGTTGATGGTATGATGAAATATACAAAGACTAATAAAGAGCTGCTGTTGATAGATAGATGATGAGGAGCGGAGGAGAGGAGAGAAGGAGGGGAGAGGAGAGGAGTAGGAGAGAAGGAGAAGAGGAGTGGAGCAGGAGTAGGACAGGAGGGGAGTAGAGGAAGGGAGAGGAGGAGGGGAGGAGAGAAGGAGGAGTGGAGCAGGAGTAGGACAGGAGGGGAGTAGAGGAAGGGAGAGGAGGAGGGGAGGAGAGGAGAGAAGGAGAAGAGGAGTAGAGCAGGAGTAGGACAGGAGGGGAGGAGAGGAAGGGAGAGGAGGAGGGAAGGAGTATGAGAGGTGGATAGGAGGAGAAAAGGAGTGGTGCAGGAGTCGGACGGGAGGGGAGAGGAGACAAGAGGGGGAGGGGAGGAGTAGGAGAGGAAGGGAAGGGAGGGGAGGGGAGAGGTAAAGAGAGGAGAGGAGAGGTGGATAGGAGAAGAGGGGAGAGGAGAGAAGGAAGAGTTGAAGAAAGGAGAAGAGAGGAAAGGGGAAAGATAGGAGGAGAAGAGAGAAGTGCAGTGGAGATGAGTGGAAGCGGGAGGTGAGGTGGGGCGAGGAGAGGAGAGGAGGAAAGGAGAAGAGGAGACCAGACCAGAGGAGGAGAAGAAAGGAGAGGAGAATGGAGGAGGAGAGGGGAGAGGAAAAGAGAAGAGAAGGAGGGGAGATGGAGAGGAAGAGTTGTAGAAAGGAGCTGAGAGGGGATGAGAAGAGGGGAGGGGAGGAGTAGAACGGGGAAGGGAGGGGTGAGGAGAGGAGAGGAGGAGTGGAAGAGGAGTGGAACGGGGAAGGGAGGGGTGAGGAGAGGAGAGGATGAGTGGAAGGGGAGAGGAGATGAGGGGGAAGAGGGGAGGGGGAAGATGGGAGGAGAGGAGGGGAGATGAGTGGAAGGGGGAGGTGGGGAGGAAAGGATAAGAGGGAGGGGAGAGGACAGACCGAGAGGAGTGGAAGGGGGAGGAGAGGAAAGGAGGGGATAGGAGAGTAGGAGGGGAGGTGTGGAGAGGAGAGGAGAAGAGGGGAGGGGAGAGGACAGAAGGGGAGAAGAGGAAAGGAGGGGAGGCACCTGTGAGATAGAAGCTGTGGACACAACATTATCAAAATACAGACTGATTCTCTGAATTAATTAGACCTGCATTCAGGAGGGCGGTGTGTGTGTCTGTCCATGTGTGTGTTTCTGTGTGGTTGTGTGTGTGTGTTTCTGTGTGGTTGTGTGTGTGTGTTTCTGTGTGAGTGTGTGGTTGTGTGTGTGTGCTGCACCACCTCGGCCCAGCCTGATCTGGAGTCTCAATTTATTTTCCCTTTCCAGCTCATCCTTTACAGAAATGACAGTGTCTTCTTATTGATTTTACACTCAGAGATCAATCAGGTTTCCCCCTGACTCTGGGAAAATGTACAGTTCCCCCTCCACCCGTCTCCCCCCCTCCTCCACACCGCAGAGTAAGGGCCCCAGCCACTGAACTACCCACACAGGGCCCCAGCCACTGAACTACCCACACAGGACCAGTGATGCTCAGGAGGAGGTATTATATATATATATTATATATATACACTGCTCAAAAATAAAGGGAAAACTAAAATAACACATCCTAGATCTGAATGAATGAAATATTCTTATTAAATACTTTTTTCTTTACATAGTTGAATGTGCTGACAACAAAATCACACAAAAATGATCAATGGAAATCAAATTTATCAACCCATGGAGGTCTGGATTTGGAGTCACACTCAAAATTAAAGTGGAAAACCGCACTACAGGCTGATCCAACTTTGATGTAATGTCCTTAAAACAAGTCAAAATGAGGCTCAGTAGTGTGTGTGGCCTCCAAGTGCCTGTATGACCTCCCTACAACGCCTGGGCATGCTCCTGATGAGGTGACGGATGATCTCCTCCCAGACCTGGACTAAAGCATCCACCAACTCCTGGACAGTCTGTGGTGCAACGTGGTGTTGGTGGATGGAGCGAGACATGATGTCCCAGATGTGCTCAATTGGATTCAGGCCTGGGGAACGGGAGGTCCATAGCATCAATGCCAAAATCAAATCAGATTTATTTATATAGCCCTTCGTACATCAGCTGATATCTCAAAGTGCTGTACAGAAACCCAGCCTAAAACCCCAAACAGCAAGCAATGCAGGTGTAGAAGCACGGTGGCTAGGAAAAACTCCCTAGAATGGCCAAAACCTAGGAAGAAACCTAGAGAGGAACCAGGCTATGTGGGGTGGCCAGTCCTCTTTTGGCTGTGCCGGGTGGAGATTATAACAGAACATGGCCAAGATGTTCAAATGTTCATAAATGACCAGCATGGTCCAATAATAATAAGGCAGAACAGTTGAAACTAGAGCAGCAGCACGGCCAGGTGGACTGGCGACAGCAAGGATTCATCATGTCAGGTAGTCCTGAGGCATGGTCCAAGGGCTCAGGTCCTCCGAGAGAGAGAAAGAAAGAGAGAAAGAGAGAATTAGAGAGAGCACACTTAAATTCACACAGGACACCGAATAGGACAGGAGAAGTACTCCAGATATAACAAACTGACCCTAGCCCCCCGACACATAAACTACTGCAGCATAAATACTGGAGGCTGAGACAGGAGGGGTCAGGAGACACTGGACAGGGCCAAACAGGAAGGATATAACCCCACCCACTTTGCCAAAGCACAGCCCCCACACCACTAGAGGGATATCTTCAACCACCAACTTACCATCCTGAGACAAGGCTGAGTATAGCCCACAAAGACCTCCGCCATGGCACAACCCAAGGGGGCGCCAACCCAGACAGGATGATCACATCAGTAACTCAACCCACTCAGGGGACGCACCCCTCCCAGGGACGGTATGAGAGAGCCCCAGTAAGCCAGTGACTCAGCCCCTGTAATAGGGTTGGAAGCAGAGAATCCCAGTGGAAAGAGGGAAACCGGCCAGGCAGAGACAGCAAGGGCGGTTCATTGCTCCAGAGCCTTTCCGTTCACCTTCACACTCCTGGGCCAGACTACACTCCATCATATGACCCACTGAAGAGATGAGTCTTCAGTAAAGACTTAAAGGTTGAGACCGAGTTTGCGTCTCCGACATGGGTAGGCAGACCATTCCATAAAAATGGAGCTCTATAGGAGAAAGCCCTGCCTCCGGCTGTTTGCTTAGAAATTCTAGGGACAATTAGGAGGCCTGCGTCTTGTGACCGTAGCGTACGTGTAGGTATGTACGGCAGGACCAAATCAGAGATATAGGTAGGAGCAAGCCCATGTAATGCTTTGTAGATTAGCAGTAAAACCTTGAAATCAGCCCTTGCTTTGACAGGAAGCCAGTGTAGGGAGGCTAGCACTGGAGTAATATGATCAAATTTTTGGGTTCTAGTCAGGATTCTAGCAGCCGTATTTAGCACTAACTGAAGTTTATTTAGTGCTTTATCCGGGTAGCCGGAAAGTAGAGCATTGCAGTAGTCTAACCTAGAAGTGACAAAAGCATGGATGAATTTTTCTGCATCATTTTTGGATAGAAAGTTTCTAATTTTTGCAATGTTACGTAGATGGAAAAATCGCTGTCCTTGAAATGGTCTTGATATGTTCTTCAAAAGAGAGATCAGGGTCCAGAGTAACGCCGAGGTCCTACACAGTTTTATTTGAGACGACTGTACAACCATTAAGATTAATTGTCAGATTCAACAGAAGATCTCTTTGTTTCCTGGGACCTAGAACAAGCATCTCTGTTTTGTCCGAGTTTAAAAGTAGAAAGTTTGCAGCCATCCACTTCCTTATGTCTGAAACACATGCTTCTAGCGAGGGCAATTTTGGGGCTTCACCATGTTTCATTGAAATGTACAGCTGTGTGTCATCCGCATAGCAGTGAAAGTTAACATTATGTTTTCGAATGACATCCCCAAGAGGTAAAATATATAGTGAAAACAATAGTGGTCCTAAAATGGAACCTTGAGGAACACCGAAATTTACCGTTGATTTGTCAGAGGACAAACCATTCACAGAGACAAACTGATATCTTTCCGACAGATAAGATCTAAACCAGGCCAGAACTTGTCTGTGC
The DNA here is from genome assembly GCF_018296145.1 of Oncorhynchus tshawytscha. Lineage (NCBI taxonomy): Eukaryota > Metazoa > Chordata > Actinopteri > Salmoniformes > Salmonidae > Oncorhynchus > Oncorhynchus tshawytscha. The sequence continues at coordinate 35,543 of NW_024608655.1, read as the reverse complement.
CTTCCTCTTGCAGGAACTGCTGACACACTCCAGCCACATGAGGTCTAGCATTGTCTTGCATTAGGAGGAACCCAGGGCCAACCGCACCAGCATATGGTCTCACAAGGGGTCTGAGGATCTCATCTCGGTATCTAATGGCAGTCAGGCTACCTCTGGCGAGCACATGGAGGGCTGTGCGGCCACCCCACACCATGACTGACCCACCGCCAAACCGGTCATGCTGGAGGATGTTGCAGGCAGCATTACGTTCTCCACGGCGTCTCCAGAATCTGTCACGTCTGTCACATGTGCTCAGTGTGAATTTGCCAATCTTGGTGTTCTCTGGCAAATGCCAAACGTCCTGCACGGTGTTGGGCTGTAAGCATAACCCCCACCTGTGGACATCGGGCCCTCATACCACCCTCATGGAGTCCGTTTCTAACCGTTTGAGCAGACACATGCACATTTGTGGCCTGCTGGAGGTCATTTTGCAGGGCTCTTGCAGTGCTCCTCCTTGCACAAAGGCGGAGGTAGCGGTCCTGCTGCTGGGTTGTTGGCCCCCTACGGCCACCTCCACATCTCCTGATGTACTGGCCTGTCTCCTGGTCCCACCTCCATGCTCTGGACACTACGCTGACAGACACAGCAAACCTTCTTGCCACGGCTCGCATTGATGTTCCATCCTGGATGAGCTGCACTACCTGAGCCACTTGTGTGGGTTGTAGACTCCGTCTCATGCTACCACTAGAGAGAAAGCACCGCCAGCATTCAAAAGTGACCAAAACATCAGCCAGGAAGCATAGGAACTGAGAAGTGGTCTGTGGTCACCACCTGCAGAACCACTCCTTTATTGGGGGTGTATTGCTAATTTCCACCTGTTGTCTATTGCATGTGAAATTTATTGTCAATCAGTGTTGCTTCCTAAGTGGACATTGTGATTTCACAGAAGTGGGATTGACTTGGAGTTGTGTTGTTTAAGTGTTCCCTTTATTTTTTTGAGCAGTGTATATATATATATTTCTCTCTCTCTCTCTCTCTCTCTCACTCTCTCGCTCTCTCTCTCTCTCTGTCATCCCCGTTTCTGTGTAAAGGGCCGTGACCGCAGTCAAGATAACTAAGAGTGTTGGGATGGAATCTCTCCTTGTTAACACTTAGCTCAGCCCAGACACACAGTCTCTTCTCCAGCCCACATCTCTCTCCCCTGCCCACATCTCACCCCCTGCCCACTTCTCACATCTCAGCTCACATCTCACTCCCCTGCCCTGCCCACACCTCACTCCCTACCCACATCTCACTCCCATATCCAGCCCATATCTCACTCCCCTGCCCTGCCCACATCTCACTTTCCTGCCCAGCCCATATCTCACTGCCCTGCCCTGCCCAGCCCACATCTCACTCCCCTGCCCTGCCCACATCTCACTCCCCCGCCCAGCCCATATCTCATTGCCCTGCCCACATCTCACTCCCCTGCCCAGCCCATATCTCACTCCCTGCCCAGCCCACACCTCACTCCCCTGCCCACATCTCACTGCCCTGCCCAGCCCATATCTCACTCCCCTGCCCAGCCCATATCTCACTCCCCTGCCCTGCCCATATCTCACTCCCCTGCCCAGCCCATATCTCACTCCCCTGCCCAGCCCATATCTAACTCCCCTGCCCAGCCCACATCTCACTCCCCTGCCCTGCCCACATCTCACTTCCCTGCCCAGCCCATATCTCACTGCCCTGCCCTGCCCAGCCCACATCTCACTCCCCTGCCCTGCCCACATCTCACTCCCCGCCCAGCCCATATCTCATTGCCCTGCCCACATCTCACTCCCCTGCCCAGCCCATATCTCACTCCCCTGCCCAGCCCACATCTCACTCCCCTGCCCACATCTCACTGCCCTGCCCAGCCCATATCTCACTCCCCTGCCCAGCCCATATCTCACTCCCCTGCCCTGCCCATATCTCACTCCCTGCCCAGCCCACATCTCACTCCCCTGCCCATATCTCACTGCCCTGCCCAGCCCATATCTCACTCCCTGCCCAGCCCATATCTCACTCCCTGCCCAGCCCACATCTCACTCCCTGCCCAACCCACATCTCACTCCCCTGCCCATATCTCACTGCCCTGCCCAGCCCATATCCCACTCCCCTGCCCAGCCTACATCTCACTCCCCTGCCCATATCTCACTGCCCTTCCCAGCCCACATCTCACTCCCCTGCCCATATCTCACTGCCCTGCCCATATCTCACTGCCCTGCCCACATCTCACTCCCTGCCCAGCCCATATCTCACTCCCTGCCCAGCCTACATCTCACTCCCCTGCCCATATCTCACTGCCCTTCCCAGCCCACATCTCACTCCCCTGCCCATATCTCACTGCCCTGCCCATATCTCATTGCCCTGCCCACATCTCACTCCCCTGCCCAGCCCATATCTCACTGCCCTGCCCAGCCCACATCTCACTCCCCTGCCCATATCTCACTCCCCTGCCCATATCTCACTCCCCCGCCCATATCTCACTCCCTGCCCAGCCCACATCTCACTCCCTGTCCATATCTCACTGCCCTGCCCAGCCCACATCTCACTCCCCTGCCCATATCTCACTGCCCTGCCCATATCTCACTGCCCTGCCCAGCCCACATCTCACTCCCCTGCCCAGCCCATTTCTCACTCCCCTGCCCTGGCCATATCTCACTTCCCTGCCCATATCTCACTGTCCTGCCCATATCTCACTGCCCTGCCCATATCTCACTCCCCTGCCCATATCTCACTGCCCTGTCCATATCTCACTCCCCTGCCCATATCTCACAGCCCTGACCATATCTCACTGCCCTGCCCATATCTCACTCCCCTGCCCATATCTCAATGCCCTGCCCATACCTCACTGCCCTGCCCAGCCCATATCTCACTGCCCTGCCCAGCCCATAACTCACTGCCCTGCCCAGCCCATATCTCCCTGCCCATATCTCCCTGCCCTGCCCATATCGCACTGCCCTGCCCAGCCCATATCTCACTGCCCTGCCCATATCTCACTGCCCTGCCCATTTCTCACTGCCCTGCCCAGCCCATATCTCACTGCCCTGCCCATATCTCACTCCGCTGCCCATATCTCACTGCCCTGCCCATATCTCACTGCCCTGCCCAGCCCACATTTCACTCCCTGCCCAGCCCATATCTCTCACTGCCCTGCCCAGCCCATATCTCACTGCCCTACCCATATCTCACTGGCCTGCCCATATCTCACTCCCCTGCCCATATCTCACTGCCCTGCCCATATCTCACTGCCCTGCCCACATCTCACTCCCCTGCCCAGCCCATATCTCACTGCCCTGCCCAGCCCACATCTCACTCCCTGCCCATATCTCACTCCCTGCCCATATCTCACTCCCCGCCCGTATCTCACTCCCTGCCCATATCTCACTGCCCTGCCCATATCTCACTCCCCTGCCCAGCCCACATCTCACTCCCCTGCCCACATCTCACTGCCCTGCCCAGCCCACATCTCACTCCCCTGCCCATATCTCACTGCCCTGCCCATATCTCACTCCCCTGCCCACATCTCACTCCCCTGCCCAGCCCATTTCTCACTGCCCTGCCTAGCCCATAACTCACTGCCCTGCCCAGCCCATATCTCCCTGCCCATATCTCCCTGCCCTGCCCATATCTCACTGCCCTGCCCAGCCCATATCTCACTGCCCAGCCCATATCTCACTGGCCTGCCCATATCTCACTCCCTGCCCATATCTCACTCCCTGCCCAGCCCACATCTCACTCCCCTGCCCACATCTCACTGCCCTGCCCAGCCCACATCTCACTCCCCTGCCCATATCTCACTGCCCTGCCCATATCTCACTGCCCTGCCCAGCCCACATCTCACTCCCCTGCCCAGCCCATTTCTCACTGCCCTGCCCAGCCCATAACTCACTGCCCTGCCCAGCCCATATCTCCCTGCCCATATCTCCCTGCCCTGCCCATATCTCACTGCCCTGCCCAGCCCATATCTCACTGCCCTACCCATATCTCACTGGCCTGCCCATATCTCACTCCCCTGCCCATATCTCACTGCCCTGCCCATATCTCACTGCCCTGCCCACATCTCACTCCCTGCCCAGCCCATATCTCACTGCCCTGCCCAGCCCACATCTCACTCCCCTGCCCATATCTCACTCCCTGCCCATATCTCACTCCCCGCCCATATCTCACTCCCCTGCCCATATCTCACTGCCCTGCCCATATCTCACTCCCCTGCCCACATCTCACTGCCCTGCCCAGCCCATATCTCACTCCCTGCCCAGCCCACATCTCACTCCCCTGCCCTGCCCACATCTCACTTCCCTGCCCAGCCCATATCTCACTGCCCTGCCCTGCCCAGCCCACATCTCACTCCCCTGCCCTGCCCACATCTCACTCCCCCGCCCAGCCCATATCTCATTGCCCTGCCCACATCTCACTCCCCTGCCCAGCCCATATCTCACTCCCCTGCCCAGCCCACATCTCACTCCCCTGCCCACATCTCACTGCCCTGCCCAGCCCATATCTCACTCCCTGCCCAGCCCATATCTCACTCCCCTGCCCTGCCCATATCTCACTCCCCTGCCCAGCCCACATCTCACTCCCCTGCCCATATCTCACTGCCCTGCCCAGCCCATATCTCACTCCCTGCCCAGCCATATCTCACTCCCCTGCCCAGCCCACATCTCACTCCCTGCCCAGCCCACATCTCACTCCCCTGCCCAGCCCACATCTCACTCCCCTGCCCTGCCCACATCTCACTCCCCGCCCAGCCCATATCTCATTGCCCTGCCCACATCTCACTCCCCTGCCCAGCCCATATCTCACTCCCCTGCCCAGCCCACATCTCACTCCCCTGCCCACATCTCACTGCCCTGCCCAGCCCATATCTCACTCCCCTGCCCAGCCCATATCTCACTCCCTGCCCTGCCCATATCTCACTCCCCTGCCCAGCCCACATCTCACTCCCCTGCCCATATCTCACTGCCCTGCCCAGCCCATATCTCACTCCCCTGCCCAGCCCATATCTCACTCCCCTGCCCAGCCCACATCTCACTCCCCTGCCCAACCCACATCTCACTCCCTGCCCATATCTCACTGCCCTGCCCAGCCCATATCTCACTCCCCTGCCCAGCCTACATCTCACTCCCCTGCCCATATCTCACTGCCCTTCCCAGCCCACATCTCACTCCCCTGCCCATATCTCACTGCCCTGCCCATATCTCACTGCCCTGCCCACATCTCACTCCCCTGCCCAGCCCATATCTCACTCCCTGCCCAGCCTACATCTCACTCCCCTGCCCATATCTCACTGCCCTTCCCAGCCCACATCTCACTCCCCTGCCCATATCTCACTGCCCTGCCCATATCTCATTGCCCTGCCCACATCTCACTCCCCTGCCCAGCCCATATCTCACTGCCCTGCCCAGCCCACATCTCACTCCCCTGCCCATATCTCACTCCCATGCCCATATCTCACTCCCCCGCCCATATCTCACTCCCCTGCCCAGCCCACATCTCACTCCCCTGTCCATATCTCACTGCCCTGCCCAGCCCACATCTCACTCCCTGCCCATATCTCACTGCCCTGCCCATATCTCACTGCCCTGCCCAGCCCACATCTCACTCCCCTGCCCAGCCCATTTCTCACTCCCCTGCCCTGGCCATATCTCACTTCCCTGCCCATATCTCACTGTCCTGCCCATATCTCACTGCCCTGCCCATATCTCACTCCCCTGCCCATATCTCACTGCCCTGTCCATATCTCACTCCCCTGCCCATATCTCACAGCCCTGACCATATCTCACTGCCCTGCCCATATCTCACTCCCCTGCCCATATCTCAATGCCCTGCCCATACCTCACTGCCCTGCCCAGCCCATATCTCACTGCCCTGCCCAGCCCATAACTCACTGCCCTGCCCAGCCCATATCTCCCTGCCCATATCTCCCTGCCCTGCCCATATCGCACTGCCCTGCCCAGCCCATATCTCACTGCCCTGCCCATATCTCACTGCCCTGCCCATTTCTCACTGCCCTGCCCAGCCCATATCTCACTGCCCTGCCCATATCTCACTCCGCTGCCCATATCTCACTGCCCTGCCCATATCTCACTGCCCTGCCCAGCCCACATTTCACTCCCCTGCCCAGCCCATATCTCACTGCCCTGCCCAGCCCATAACTCACTGCCCTGCCCAGCCCATATCTCCCTGCCCATATCTCCCTGCCCTGCCCATATCTCACTGCCCTGCCCAGCCCATATCTCACTGCCCTACCCATATCTCACTGGCCTGCCCATATCTCACTCCCCTGCCCATATCTCACTGCCCTGCCCATATCTCACTGCCCTGCCCACATCTCACTCCCTGCCCAGCCCATATCTCACTGCCCTGCCCAGCCCACATCTCACTCCCTGCCCATATCTCACTCCCCTGCCCATATCTCACTCCCCGCCCATATCTCACTCCCCTGCCCATATCTCACTGCCCTGCCCATATCTCACTCCCCTGCCCACATCTCACTGCCCTGCCCAGCCCATATCTCACTCCCTGCCCAGCCCACATCTCACTCCCCTGCCCTGCCCACATCTCACTTCCCTGCCCAGCCCATATCTCACTGCCCTGCCCTGCCCAGCCCACATCTCACTCCCTGCCCTGCCCACATCTCACTCCCCCGCCCAGCCCATATCTCATTGCCCTGCCCACATCTCACTCCCCTGCCCAGCCCATATCTCACTCCCCTGCCCAGCCCACATCTCACTCCCCTGCCCACATCTCACTGCCCTGCCCAGCCCATATCTCACTCCCTGCCCAGCCCATATCTCACTCCCCTGCCCTGCCCATATCTCACTCCCCTGCCCAGCCCACATCTCACTCCCCTGCCCATATCTCACTGCCCTGCCCAGCCCATATCTCACTCCCTGCCCAGCCCATATCTCACTCCCTGCCCAGCCCACATCTCACTCCCCTGCCCAGCCCACATCTCACTCCCTGCCCTGCCCACATCTCACTCCCCCGCCCAGCCCATATCTCATTGCCCTGCCCACATCTCACTCCCTGCCCAGCCCATATCTCACTCCCCTGCCCAGCCCACATCTCACTCCCCTGCCCACATCTCACTGCCCTGCCCAGCCCATATCTCACTCCCCTGCCCAGCCCATATCTCACTCCCCTGCCCTGCCCATATCTCACTCCCCTGCCCAGCCCACATCTCACTCCCCTGCCCATATCTCACTGCCCTGCCCAGCCCATATCTCACTCCCCTGCCCAGCCCATATCTCACTCCCCTGCCCAGCCCACATCTCACTCCCTGCCCAACCCACATCTCACTCCCCTGCCCATATCTCACTGCCCTGCCCAGCCCATATCTCACTCCCTGCCCAGCCTACATCTCACTCCCTGCCCATATCTCACTGCCCTTCCCAGCCCACATCTCACTCCCTGCCCATATCTCACTGCCCTGCCCATATCTCACTGCCCTGCCCACATCTCACTCCCCTGCCCAGCCCATATCTCACTCCCTGCCCAGCCTACATCTCACTCCCCTGCCCATATCTCACTGCCCTTCCCAGCCCACATCTCACTCCCCTGCCCATATCTCACTGCCCTGCCCATATCTCATTGCCCTGCCCACATCTCACTCCCCTGCCCAGCCCATATCTCACTGCCCTGCCCAGCCCACATCTCACTCCCTGCCCATATCTCACTCCCCTGCCCATATCTCACTCCCCCGCCCATATCTCACTCCCTGCCCAGCCCACATCTCACTCCCCTGTCCATATCTCACTGCCCTGCCCAGCCCACATCTCACTCCCCTGCCCATATCTCACTGCCCTGCCCATATCTCACTGCCCTGCCCAGCCCACATCTCACTCCCTGCCCAGCCCATTTCTCACTCCCCTGCCCTGGCCATATCTCACTTCCCTGCCCATATCTCACTGTCCTGCCCATATCTCACTGCCCTGCCCATATCTCACTCCCCTGCCCATATCTCACTGCCCTGTCCATATCTCACTCCCCTGCCCATATCTCACAGCCCTGACCATATCTCACTGCCCTGCCCATATCTCACTCCCTGCCCATATCTCAATGCCCTGCCCATACCTCACTGCCCTGCCCAGCCCATATCTCACTGCCCTGCCCAGCCCATAACTCACTGCCCTGCCCAGCCCATATCTCCCTGCCCATATCTCCCTGCCCTGCCCATATCGCACTGCCCTGCCCAGCCCATATCTCACTGCCCTGCCCATATCTCACTGCCCTGCCCATTTCTCACTGCCCTGCCCAGCCCATATCTCACTGCCCTGCCCATATCTCACTCCGCTGCCCATATCTCACTGCCCTGCCCATATCTCACTGCCCTGCCCAGCCCACATTTCACTCCCCTGCCCAGCCCATATCTCACTGCCCTGCCCAGCCCATATCTCACTGCCCTACCCATATCTCACTGGCCTGCCCATATCTCACTCCCTGCCCATATCTCACTGCCCTGCCCATATCTCACTGCCCTGCCCACATCTCACTCCCCTGCCCAGCCCATATCTCACTGCCCTGCCCAGCCCACATCTCACTCCCTGCCCATATCTCACTCCCCTGCCCATATCTCACTCCCCCCCCCGTATCTCACTCCCCTGCCCATATCTCACTGCCCTGCCCATATCTCACTCCCTGCCCAGCCCACATCTCACTCCCCTGCCCACATCTCACTGCCCTGCCCAGCCCACATCTCACTCCCCTGCCCATATCTCACTGCCCTGCCCATATCTCACTCCCCTGCCCACATCTCACTCCCCTGCCCAGCCCATTTCTCACTGCCCTGCCTAGCCCATAACTCACTGCCCTGCCCAGCCCATATCTCCCTGCCCATATCTCCCTGCCCTGCCCATATCTCACTGCCCTGCCCAGCCCATATCTCACTGCCCTACCCATATCTCACTGGCCTGCCCATATCTCACTCCCCTGCCCATATCTCACTCCCTGCCCAGCCCACATCTCACTCCCCTGCCCACATCTCACTGCCCTGCCCAGCCCACATCTCACTCCCCTGCCCATATCTCACTGCCCTGCCCATATCTCACTGCCCTGCCCAGCCCACATCTCACTCCCTGCCCAGCCCATTTCTCACTGCCCTGCCCAGCCCATAACTCACTGCCCTGCCCAGCCCATATCTCCCTGCCCATATCTCCCTGCCCTGCCCATATCTCACTGCCCTGCCCAGCCCATATCTCACTGCCCTACCCATATCTCACTGGCCTGCCCATATCTCACTCCCCTGCCCATATCTCACTGCCCTGCCCATATCTCACTGCCCTGCCCACATCTCACTCCCCTGCCCAGCCCATATCTCACTGCCCTGCCCAGCCCACATCTCACTCCCCTGCCCATATCTCACTCCCTGCCCATATCTCACTCCCCGCCCATATCTCACTCCCCTGCCCATATCTCACTGCCCTGCCCATATCTCACTCCCCTGCCCACATCTCACTCCCCTGCCCAGCCCACATCTCACTCCCCTGCCCTGCCCACATCTCACTTCCCTGCCCAGCCCATATCTCACTGCCCTGCCCTGCCCAGCCCACATCTCACTCCCCTGCCCTGCCCACATCTCACTCCCCGCCCAGCCCATATCTCATTGCCCTGCCCACATCTCACTCCCTGCCCAGCCCATATCTCACTCCCTGCCCAGCCCACATCTCACTCCCCTGCCCACATCTCACTGCCCTGCCCAGCCCATATCTCACTCCCCTGCCCAGCCCATATCTCACTCCCTGCCCTGCCCATATCTCACTCCCTGCCCAGCCCACATCTCACTCCCTGCCCATATCTCACTGCCCTGCCCAGCCCATATCTCACTCCCCTGCCCAGCCCATATCTCACTCCCTGCCCAGCCCACATCTCACTCCCTGCCCAACCCACATCTCACTCCCTGCCCATATCTCACTGCCCTGCCCAGCCCATATCTCACTCCCTGCCCAGCCTACATCTCACTCCCTGCCCATATCTCACTGCCCTTCCCAGCCCACATCTCACTCCCCTGCCCATATCTCACTGCCCTGCCCATATCTCACTGCCCTGCCCACATCTCACTCCCCTGCCCAGCCCATATCTCACTCCCTGCCCAGCCTACATCTCACTCCCCTGCCCATATCTCACTGCCCTTCCCAGCCCACATCTCACTCCCCTGCCCATATCTCACTGCCCTGCCCATATCTCATTGCCCTGCCCACATCTCACTCCCCTGCCCAGCCCATATCTCACTGCCCTGCCCAGCCCACATCTCACTCCCCTGCCCATATCTCACTCCCCCCTGCCCATATCTCACTCCCCCCCCATATCTCACTCCCTGCCCAGCCCACATCTCACTCCCCTGTCCATATCTCACTGCCCTGCCCAGCCCACATCTCACTCCCTGCCCATATCTCACTGCCCTGCCCATATCTCACTGCCCTGCCCAGCCCACATCTCACTCCCTGCCCAGCCCATTTCTCACTCCCCTGCCCTGGCTATATCTCACTTCCCTGCCCATATCTCACTGTCCTGCCCATATCTCACTGCCCTGCCCATATCTCACTCCCCTGCCCATATCTCACTGCCCTGTCCATATCTCACTCCCCTGCCATATCTCACAGCCCTGACCATATCTCACTGCCCTGCCCATATCTCACTCCCCTGCCCATATCTCAATGCCCTGCCCATACCTCACTGCCCTGCCCAGCCCATATCTCACTGCCCTGCCCAGCCCATAACTCACTGCCCTGCCCAGCCCATATCTCCCTGCCCATATCTCCTGCCCTGCCCATATCGCACTGCCCTGCCCAGCCCATATCTCACTGCCCTGCCCATATCTCACTGCCCTGCCCATTTCTCACTGCCCTGCCCAGCCCATATCTCACTGCCCTGCCCATATCTCACTCCGCTGCCCATATCTCACTGCCCTGCCCATATCTCACTGCCCTGCCCAGCCCACATTTCACTCCCTGCCCAGCCCATATCTCACTGCCCTGCCCAGCCCATATCTCACTGCCCTACCCATATCTCACTGGCCTGCCCATATCTCACCCTGCCCATATCTCACTGCCCTGCCCATATCTCACTGCCCTGCCCACATCTCACTCCCCTGCCCAGCCCATATCTCACTGCCCTGCCCAGCCCACATCTCACTCCCTGCCCATATCTCACTCCCTGCCCATATCTCACTCCCCGCCCGTATCTCACTCCCCTGCCCATATCTCACTGCCCTGCCCATATCTCACTCCCCTGCCCAGCCCACATCTCACTCCCCTGCCCACATCTCACTGCCCTGCCCAGCCCACATCTCACTCCCCTGCCCATATCTCACTGCCCTGCCCATATCTCACTGCCCTGCCCAGCCCACATCTCACTCCCCTGCCCAGCCCATTTCTCACTGCCCTGCCTAGCCCATAACTCACTGCCCTGCCCAGCCCATATCTCCCTGCCCATATCTCCCTGCCCTGCCCATATCTCACTGCCCTGCCCAGCCCATATCTCACTGCCCTACCCATATCTCACTGGCCTGCCCATATCTCACTCCCCTGCCCATATCTCACTCCCCTGCCCAGCCCACATCTCACTCCCCTGCCCACATCTCACTGCCCTGCCCAGCCCACATCTCACTCCCCTGCCCATATCTCACTGCCCTGCCCATATCTCACTGCCCTGCCCAGCCCACATCTCACTCCCTGCCCAGCCCATTTCTCACTGCCCTGCCCAGCCCATAACTCACTGCCCTGCCCAGCCCATATCTCCCTGCCCATATCTCCCTGCCCTGCCCATATCTCACTGCCCTGCCCAGCCCATATCTCACTGCCCTACCCATATCTCACTGGCCTGCCCATATCTCACTCCCTGCCCATATCTCACTGCCCTGCCCATATCTCACTGCCCTGCCCACATCTCACTCCCCTGCCCAGCCCATATCTCACTGCCCTGCCCAGCCCACATCTCACTCCCCTGCCCATATCTCACTCCCCTGCCCATATCTCACTCCCCCGCCCATATCTCACTCCCTGCCCATATCTCACTGCCCTGCCCATATCTCACTCCCCTGCCCATATCTCACTCCCCTGCCCAGCCCACATCTCACTCCCCTGCCCATATCTCACTGCCCTGCCCATATCTCACTGCCCTGCCCAGCCCACATCTCACTCCCCTGCCCAGCCCATTTCTCACTCCCCTGCCCAGCCCATATCTCACTGCCCTGCCCATATCTCACTCCCCTGCCCATATCTCACTGCCCTGGCCATATCTCACTTCCCTGCCCATATCTCACTGTCCTGCCCATATCTCACTGCCCTGCCCATATCTCACTCCCTGCCCATATCTCACTGCCCTGCCCATATCTCACTCCCCTGCCCATATCTCACTGCCCTGCCCATATCTCAATGCCCTGCCCATATCTCACTGCCCTGCCCAGCCCATATCTCACTGCCCTGCCCAGCCCATAACTCACTGCCCTGCCCAGCCCATATCTCCCTGCCCATATCTCCCTGCCCTGCCCATATCGCACTGCCCTGCCCAGCCCATATCTCACTGCCCTGCCCATATCTCACTGCCCTGCCCATATCTCACTGCCCTGCCCAGCCCATATCTCACTGCCCTGCCCATATCTCACTCCCCTGCCCATATCTCACTGCCTGCCCATATCTCACTGCCCTGCCCAGCCCACATTTCACTCCCTGCCCAGCCCATATCTCCCTGCCCCGCCCAGCCCATATCTCACTCCCTGCCCATATCTCACTGCCCTGCCCAGCCCATATCTCACTCCCCTGCCCAGACCACATCTCACTGCCCTGCCCATATCTCACTGCCCTGCCCAGCCCATATCTCACTGCCCTGCCCAGCCCATATCTCACTGCCCTGCCCATATCTCACTGCCCTGCCCATATCTCACTCCCCTGCCCATATCTCACTGCCCTGCCCATATCTCACTGCCCTGCCCAGCCCACATCTCACTCCCCTGCCCTGCCCACATCTCACTTCCCTGCCCAGCCCATATCTCACTGCCCTGCCCAGCCCACATCTCACTCCCCTGCCCATATCTCACTCCCCTGCCCATATCTCACGGCCCTGCCCATATCTCACTCCCTGCCCATATCTCACTGCCCTGGCCATATCTCACTGCCCTGCACAGCCCACATCTCACTCCCCTGCCCAGCCCATATCTCACTGCCCTGCCCAGCCCACATCTCACTCCCCTGCCCATATCTCACTCCCTGCCCAAATCTCACTCCCCTGCCCATATCTCACTGCCCTGCCCATATCTCACTGCCCTGCCCATATCTCACTGCCCTGCCCACATCTCACTCCCCGCCCAGCCCATATCTCACTGCCCTGCCCACATCTCACTCCCCTGCCCAGCCCATATCTCACTGCCCTGCCCACATCTCACTCCCCTGCCCAGCCCATATCTCACTGCCCTGCCCACATGGTTGTTATCTGTCTTCCTGATGTTCAGACTGTCTCAAATCAATGGTTGTTATCTGTCTTCCTGATGGAAGTCCCTTCATGATTGGTCTATCTGCATCCAGTGTTTTTTATTTTTTATTTAACAAGGCAAGTCAGTTAAGAACAAATTCTTAATTTAAATGACGGCCTAGGAACAGTGGGTTAACTGCCTTTTTCAGGGGCAGAATGACAGATTTTGACCTTGTCAGCTCAGGGATTCGATGTTGCAACCTTCCAGTTACTAGTCCAATGCTCTAGGCTAGGCTACCTGCCACTAGGCTACCTGCCACCCTGTGTTAAGTCATTTAAGGAACAGTGAGTGATTCCATACCCATTGTTAACACTCCCAGATGTAACACGTCTAACGTCACTCACTGGGCTTTATTTTCCTGTCTCAGACGTGTCCGTAGCACTGTGTATCTGGAACTCAGCAACACCTAACAAAATGTCCCCATAGAAGTACGCAACATGATGTAGTCTCCCTCTTAGAGTGAAAAGGGGAAATGTTGGCGAGACAAAGAGCAGAAAAAGACAGGACTTGGTCTGTGGAGTACTTGCTACAAGGTTGCTGTAATTCAGTACTTGGTCTGTGAAGTACTTGCTACAAGGTTGCTGTAATTCAGGACTTGGTCTGTGGAGTACTTGCTACAAGGTTGCTGTAATTCAGTACTTGGTCTGTGAAGTACTTGCTACAAGGTTGCTGTAATTCAGGACTTGGTCTGTGGAGTACTTGCTACAAGGTTGCTGTAATTCAGTACTTGGTCTGTGAAGTACCTGCTACAAGGTTGCTGTAATTCAGGACTTGGTCTGTGGAGTACTTGCTACAAGGTTGCTGTAATTCAGTACCTGGTCTGTGAAGTACTTGCTACAAGGTTGCTGTAATTCAGTACTTGGTCTGTGGAGTACTTGCTACAAGGTTGCTGTAATTCAGTACTTGGTCTGTGAAGTACTTGCTACAAGGTTGCTGTAATTCAGGACTTGGTCTGTGGAGTACTTGCTACAAGGTTGCTGTAATTCAGTACTTGGTCTGTGAAGTACTTGCTACAAGGTTGCTGTAATTCAGGACTTGGTCTGTGGAGTACTTGCTACAAGGTTGCTGTAATTCAGTACTTGGTCTGTGGAGTACTTGCTACAAGGTTGCTGTAATTTAGGACTTGGTCTGTGGAGTACTTGCTGCAAGGTTGCTGTAATTCAGTACTTGGTCTGTGGAGTACTTGCTACAAGGTTGCTGTAATTCAGGACTTGGTCTGTGGAGTACTTGCTACAAGGTTGCTGTAATTCAGGACTTGGTCTGTGGAGTACTTGCTACAAGGTTGCTGTAATTCAGGACTTGGTCTGTGGAGTACATGCTACAAGGTTGCTGTAATTCAGGACTTGGTCTGTGGAGTACTTGCTACAAGGTTGCTGTAATTCAGGACTTGGTCTGTGGAGTACTTGCTACAAGGTTGCTGTAATTCAGGACTTGGTCTGTGGAGTACTTGCTACAAGGTTGCTGTAATTCAGGACTTGGTCTGTGGAGTACATGCTACAAGGTTGCTGTAATTCAGGACTTGGTCTGTGGAGTACTTGCTACAAGGTTGCTGTAATTCAGGACTTGGTCTGTGGAGTACTTGCTACAAGGTTGCTGTAATTCAGGACTTGGTCTGTGGAGTACTTGCTACAAGGTTGCTGTAATTCAGGACTTGGTCTGTGGAGTACTTGCTACAAGGTTGCTGTAATTCAGGACTTGGTCTGTGGAGTACTTGCTACAAGGTTGCTGTAAGTCAGCCTGGGAGCAAATCAAGACGGTGGTGGAGGGCAAAACCAGTTCCCAAGTGACCAAGAATGACAGGCCTGGGAGAATGTCACAGCAATTGTGGGGCCATCACTGGCAAGGCATCATGGGTGATTACTTCATGTTCTTCTCTGCGACTCGTCGGGGACAGCGCCACCCTTGCCTCGTCCCTGGCCGAAACCTTTTGGCGCTGACATTTAACGTGTTGATTTTTAGCACTTATGCTAATTGTTGTAATTTTCCTGATGAAGCGACCGTTCTGATACCTTGATGCGGCCAAGATAGTTTTACATTTTCTATGCTGGTCCTCTTTGCCATTTGGTCTGTGT